>NC_037676.1:94361533-94409033 GCF_003255815.1 Theropithecus gelada
GTGTGTGTATACATATATATATGTGTGTGTTTGTGTGTGTGTGTATATATATATATATGGAGCCTTTTGTATTATGGCATTTTTTTTCTTGCTGCTGTATTCATACATCCCACTGCAAATCATCTTTCATTTTTCATTCTGTTGACCTGGATATTATTTCTTTTCAGAAACAGGAAAAAAACCGAACATCTGTGTCTCCTTCCAATCTGCTGCACATCTGCGCGTTTTGTAGCGGGTCTTCAAAGTTCAGTTAGCAACCCACGGACGCCATTCATCTTCTTGTTAAAATGTCTACCGCTGTATCCAATGCTCATGCCCTTGAGGGTTTTCCTCTTTTTTTTTTTTCCATTATTGTATATAAAGAACATTGTGACTTTTAATATTAGCATTTTTGCTTTCAACAGCAATTAGCAATCTCTTGGTTTGCTGTTTGGTAAAGCATCGGTTAATGAGGTCATCTAGTTTAAAATCCCAGCTACTTGAAAATAACAGGGAGGAGGTCAAATCTATCATTTCATGTTATATTCTCTGCTCTCTTTTCAGTTCTCTAAAGAAAAGATATCTTTGTTATCCACAATAAGTCATTACGACCCGTTACTGGCCCTCTGTGTTTTACTACCACCTCAAGATACAGTTAGGTTCTCTCTTGCTGAAGTACTGAAATAGGATAATTCATCTAATAAACAAACAAACAAAAAAAAACAACTTTGAGCATCTGAGGATGAGGAATTGGTTTTGCGTTGGTTGTCTTTCCTCTGACAGTTCTGAGTTCACGTCTAGCGAGGGGTTGTCTCTATGGTGGAAGGGGTTCCCGGGGTGGTTGACCTCGGAGTGGCTGCTGGTGGTGTGTCCATCGGGCTCCCAGCCCCGCTGTTGGGCGTGACGGAGGAGCTGACTGCAGGTGTGTCTCCCTGCTGCTGGGCCTGCAGGGTCTGTCCACAGATGTGATGGTGCTTCTCCCAGTCTTTGTGCTGGCAAAATGAGCCACAGTATCGGGCTGTGTTACAGCCACTGCAGGTTTCACTCGCTTTACGGCCACAATTCCAGCAACTCTAAAGGAGAAGGCAGAAGACAGCAAGATCCCAAATTAATACACTGTTATGACAATAGTCTGACAAATTTGTTAGGCATCACTGTAGCCTTCTTTTCATGAACTATACAGTCAGGATGAAAAATCCAGGTGTTTACATATGGATACACACAATAAACACAGAAAATGCAGGTTTTGATGGGATGGTTGTCCAAACTGTTCTGCCAACAACTACTATGGCATCTAACAAAGTAGTTGAAGACTTTTTAAGTTCTTACTATAACATCCTTTCTTTTTAGGTTTGGTGATCTTTATATGTAAATTCTCCTTTCACTCATACTGACTAGCAATTACTATTTCCAATTTTTTTCCCAATACCTATACCATAATTGTCAGACACACAGATATATCTGAGCAGAAACTTCTTCCTTTTGGATACTAAAAGGAATCACAAAGAAACTACCAGAACCATATCTATATTGGATTCAAAGAAATATAGTAAGAGTAGATAAAGGATTCTATTCCCTGCTCCTTCAGACTAGACAGGGTGAGGCAAGTCCTTTAACCTCTCTATGACTTTAGTTCTTTCACTGCAGCTATTCGGTGAACCTTACAACCAAATGCTAGGACTGTGTTGAAACAACCCCCTTTACCTCAGCTCCCTGGAGGACACGATCCTTGGTTTGTTTTTTCTCCCTGTATCTGAAGCACCCAGAATGGTGCCTGATAGATAGTAAGTGTTCAATAAGTATTTGTGAAATGAATGAATTTGACTATGCCTCATTTGGCTTTCAGAAATGAGAAATGCTAAAACTAGCCAAATAACAATTCTATTTGCACACAGTTCTTTACAGCCAATGGAGCTGCTCTCCTGCTCTTTTGTGCCTCAACAACTCTTGGAAGTCAGAAAAGCAGAGGGAACTGGGGCTCATCTGGGAGTGATGAGAACAAAACTCAAACCCTAGCAAGTTCGCTGCCAGTTGTGGGCAGTGTTTTGCAAGACATGAGAAAAGTGGGAATGAGGCTGCCAACAGGATTTAAACTTTAAGATAAATGCATCAGGAATTAGAGCACAAACACACCAGAGACAGAAGAGCACCTTTTGGGGATAGGTCCTAGGCAGGCAAGGAGGAATGAGGAGGAAACTAACTTTCAGGGGTCGTCCTATGAGTGTGGTGGGGAGGAAGACCTCAGAAAGATGACTTTAAATGTTTAAATGTTCCTAGTTTCTTTGGCAAGACAAACCCCATTATGCAAAGCTATAGTAAGTGATCTTAGCTTTATGCCCTTCAACTTTTTATTCTTTATCTTCATTGGTTTTGATTATGTCCTTGAAAAACAAACTTCTGACTACAATCTGGTAACCCCAAACAGCTGATGCTATATGCTTGTATGATAAGAAAGATTTTTAAAGCCTTGACATAAGTAGATATTCACAGGTTTCCCTACTGTGTTCTCTACATTTGCTTTGCTTCTAGCATGCTGGTTGTGTGGCTTAAGGCAAGCTCATGAGCTGCTGACAATACTATTCTCCTAGGAAATGTCAGCCCATCACCCTGTGTATGGCTTTACCACTGTGCAAAATGTGCAAGGGAATTTTTAGCAGCCATCCTAACATTGTTAACAAATCAACGGGCTCCCAGAGCCTTTCATGTGCTGAAAACCTTCAAACTCAAGAACTCCAATATAAAACTTTTAGAAAGAACCCAGCGCCATGTTCTTATTTCTTTTTTTTTTTTTTTTGAGATGGAGTCTCGCTCTGTCACCCAGGCTGGAGTGCAGTGGCTGGATCTCAGCTCACTGCAAGCTCCGCCTCCCAAGTTTACGCCATTCTCCTGCCTCAGCCTCCCGAGTAGCTGGGACTACAGGCGCCCGCCACCTCGCCCGGCTAGTTTTTTTGTGTTTTTTAGTAGAGACGGGGTTTCACCGTGTTAGCCGGGATGGTCTCGATCTCCTGACCTCGTGATCCGCCCGTCTTGGCCTCCCAAAGTGCTGGGATTACTATGTTGAGCAGAAAAGCTCAAACAAAAAAACAGAAATAAAAAAGAAAAGAAATTACAATCCAACAAGGAAAAACAAAACAAAAACTTAAAATCTCAAACTCTGGCCAATGATAGGTGTTTTAAGTGAACATTGCTGAGGAAATCTAGAAACTTGGTTGATATGTCAAAAAATGTTGTAAATTAAAATAAAATTTAAGTGAATAGTCAGTAGTAGAAGAAAATAATTTTTTCCTACTTCAATTAAGAAACTATCTCAAAAGATGAGAAGCTCTGATCAGAAGTTTCATTACCATAACTAGAAGTCTTTCTCTCTCAAACTTAATTCAACTGCATTGCATGCATGTACAATGGTTCCACAAAGATGTGAGCGAATGTGGGCCTGGCCCACCCTTCAAAGCCGCGAGGTATAATACTCAGTGCTCAGAGTGAAGTTAACTTCCTTGAGGTTTAGGCTTTAGAATAATGCCAGCTGGATCCTGGAACAAGCTCAGCAAATAAGCGATATTCCTAAATTACATCAGAATATTCCAATTAGAGAACAGAGACTCACATCCAAAACAATATTTTAAGGAAATTAAACATCTAATCTGAGTCAAGTGGCTTCTTTAGGAAATACCCTGGTGTGAGTCCTATCCGTTTTTTGGCAGAGGCCCGTTTTGGCAGACACAGGGTGGTAACTGTCCAATACTCAATGGCTCCTTCAGATTGAAATCAGATGTCTGCAACATTCTCAATTTAAACTGATTAAACACACAGACTAAACCAGGTAATTACAGATGCATGTGCTGGGAAGTGGAAAGGGAGACAGAATGGGGGCTTCTTTATTTTTTAAAGTGTTTTCAAAGATGGGAACAATTTTACAAATAAGAAAGTGGAATTGTGCCAAATACAGAAACAGATGTTTTGGATCATGAAGCTGCTGGGAATTGAGCCTTCTTGCCTAGTATTGTCTGGTTCTGATCCAGGAGTTAAGGGGTCTGGCTAGTTTTACCTCTAGTTTCATTCTGAAGTTGTTTGATACTATTCATTTACCACCCACCACTGGGACAAAAAAAAAAAAAAACAAACAAAAAAAAAAACAAAAACAAAAAACAACCTTCAGTTGTAGGAAGTTACAAAAAGAGCAATTTTAATGATCTGGTTAAAAAAAATCTGCAAATTTTTATTTCTCTTGACACTGCATTGCCGTGAATGTACAGGGGACTTTAGTGAGTGTTCAACTAACAAACGCTCCAATGTGCATATTCATTCTTAAAAGCTCATTAGAAAACTGAAAGAGCAATTTCTATTAATATATTTCTCTTGGATGCTCTAGAATTTCCTGTTGGCTAATCCATACCTGCGAGACTGATGCCTGATCAGTGGTACTCAGCCCCTGAACAGTCACAATTCTGGAAACAGTGGAAGGTACAGAATCTTGTGAGTACTCCAATTTGGATCATTCTAAGCTTTCTACTGTTCACAAAGGTGGACATTGCAAATTGTGTCTAACAGCCACACGTCTATCCACAAGGGCTGGGATAAAGGCAGTTAATGGCTTAATCTAATTTTACATTTTTCAATTTGTGCATTTTATATTCAAGATAGTATTTCCTGATAATTGTTTTATTTATTTATTTTATTTTTAAATGACTGAGCTTCCCTTTCAGGCCTCTAAGGAGTGATGTGACTGAAATTACCACAATACTGTAGAAAGCTCACAGATAACCATTTCATAGCAAATTTCATTCCCAAAGCTCATGGCACTTTATAGTCTTCCCTTATTTGTGATAATGTTATTCCCTTTGTGGCATAAAAATATCTTCCTCCCTATCTGAAAAATAAGAATAAGTCAATTGACCAAAGTTAGGTTGTAACTCAGATGAAGAATTTGTGGCTGAACACGAACATCCCCTTTGCTAAATATATTAAATACAAGGCTAGATACAGAACCAATGGATTGAAGCTTTTGAATGCCAACACTGCATATTGAAGGTGTTGGACACTTTGTTTCAAACCAGCATTTCTCTTTGTCCTTAAGAAAAATATTTAGAGAATGATCTTTTTCTTGTATAAGCATATATCCCTTCTGGTTCTTACTGCAGAAAAATCTTTCTCTGAAGGACAAAATATCTTTTATTTTGTCTCTGAACTGCTTTAAGTCTCTCCAGATCTTACATATCTATAATTCTCCAGAAAAACTTGCACAGAATTGATGTGTAATAAATTTAAATATAATAGAATGATGGTAACTGAAACTCCTCAAATGTTAAGAATCCTACAGAAGGCAACACATTGACTTAAATTCACATTAAGATCACATCATCATCTACTTGCATTGCACTTGACAATTTAAAATCATTTTCACATGATTGCAGTTTCAGAAATTGGGGCCCTCAAAATAAATAATTTTCACAGTAAAAGGCTTGCCCCAAGTCACCAAAATATAAAATTACATAGCCAAAGTTTGATTCACCCAGATGTTTGGATTAGAAATTAAAAATACTCTTTCCAAAATGCCACACTTTGTCAATTTCAGATCTTTTATTAGCTCTCATTGTGGCAGGAACAGGTTAGCAGGCACTTAACTCCCAAAAATGGACAGAAATTGAACCATAAAGTTAAGAGGCAGCAAAGACGAGGTGTCAGAGTGTGTAATGAAAATGGCACAGGCTTCAAAAGCCAGGCCAACTTCATTTCCAACTTCATCACTTCGTGGCTTTGGAACCAGAAGCCAGTTACTTAACCTCTTGGAGCAACAGAACATGTAAAGCAGGAATAATAACCTCAGGATTATTCAGGATTATGTCAGTGCTAAGCACAGTGCATGATGTTCAGTAGGTCCTGAATAAATGGCAGGTACTAACACCACTCCCTCCTTTTGGTACCGACTGGAAGAAAGAGAGAGTAGATACAATCCTTGCTCCAGATCCAGTACCTTGCAACTTTTAGAATTAGAAAGCTCAAAGTCCCATTCAAATTAAGTGCTATCACCCACAGGCACTGATAGCTACAGGGGAAGAACATTAACTTACTTCCCCTCGTACTTCATTAGTGACTAACAATTTCTTCTCCATCTTCATTTGCTGTCCTCAAAATTTCTGAAGATTTACCACTGCTGACTACTTCCCCGTTCTTCCTTATTAAATGCCTCTTGTTGAAATTTCCCCTAATTTTGGTTTCCTAGATACTACTAAAATTTTCTTTCTTATACAATAACTTCTTTTACTGTTTGTTCTTTTCCCTGTAAACAGTTGATAGTGAGGGAGGGAGGGATGCTGGCATAAAGAAAAGGAATATCCTTTCCTTCTCATGCTGCCGCTTGTGAGATCTTGCGGTTTCAACAATCAGCTGTAAGCAAATTACTCTCAAACCTGCTTCTCCTTGTTATCTTCTTCCTGAGTTTTTGCTCCCACTTTCAACTGCCTAATCTGAGGATGCTCCTCTAAGTCAGTATTCCCTAAACCCAACTCTAGTGGGTCCGTTTCAGTCTTTGGCAACACTCATGCCTAAGACTTTGTCACTTTATTGCAAACCCCTCTTTCTTTAGCCCCTGGAACCATTCGGTGCCAAACCGCACAGACTTTACTTCTGTGGTCTCTCTCCTTTCCTTTCCAATTGCATAGTCACTACTCTAATTCCCTCGCCACCCTTCCTGTTAGGATCATTTCTTAACTGGTTTTCTTCTCCGTTTTCCTCTTTCTTTCTTATATATACACACTGCTCATTTGTAAGGTGACTTTTCTTTTAATAAAACACTTCTCATCTCGTTTGCACCTCTCAACCACCTTGCAAATCAGGTAGATCATGGAAACGTTATCCCAAATTTTGCAGATGAGAAAACCAAAGCTTCAAGAGGTGAGCAACCAAAGGTCAATCCTAGCCCAGTGCCCTGTCTACTATATCATGAACATCTACGGAATCAAATGGCTGACCTCTTAATTTAAAAAAAAATTATATATATATAATTGTACATATTGTATATTGTATAACTACATATATATCTACACACACACACACACATATATGTACATATATATATATAAATTGTAACATAGTATCATAGCTCATGTTCTGAGAGCTCCAGATTTTTCTGGGAATCAACTAGTCTGATGAGATTGTGAAGGCTCTGATAGGACCCATGCTGTGAGGCCCCTATGTTTTATTCAGAGTCTACACAGGTGGCATTTCCAGTTTGGGCCAAACTTCACAGATCCCACTGAGGTTGGTATAACTGTGCAGTTCTGCACCTATATAAGAATGATAAATAAAGGCTGTTTTAATCTGGGGGGAAAACATCACTTTGGTAGTTTAAAACTCTAAACAATTAGAACAGTAAAAGTATTTATCTGTTTCTGTGCTCACTTGCAGTTTCTTGCTTCAATCACCCAAGCTAGTATAGGTATGGATCTCAAAGAAAGCTGTAGAAGTTTCCTTGGAAATAGCTGCAATCTGAGAGCATTCACTGGAAAAAGCTTTATCTGTACACAAATAGGAAATGAAAAATGGAAATAAATATGGAAAAAATAAGAGAGTTTAAGATGATCAGATTCAGTGAATTTCTGATTTATGCTAATGCTGGCATTCTATTCCGGGTTAAATATATAATTCACTGGGAAAAGAGAAAGTACAGTAAGCATCACATAGCTTAGATATCTGCTGCAAGTCCAGTGTCATTCTAACTGATAGTAATAACAATTATCAGCCTATAAATCCAAGTAAAGTTTGAGAACTAGGTAGAAATAATCATGACGTCCAATGAAGAACAGATACAGTAGTGCACAATCAGGAAAAAAACAAACAAACAAAAACCTCCCACTCCCGCCATATAGCTACTAAGAAGGTGGCCTGAAAGCCGGGCTGCCTGAGCTAAGGACCAACTCACACTTACTGACCACGAGACACTCAGCAAGTGGCCTAATCCCTTCAAGACACAGCTTTTTTATCTGTAAAACGAGAAAAGCCGCACTATCTACTTTGTCAGAGTCGATGTGAGAAGTAAACGAGCTAAAGTGTAGAAAGCACTTTATACCATGCCTGGTGTAGAGTTAAACACACATTGTAGGTCGTCTTATTTTATCTCAGGCAAAACAAACTTCATGCAACCTCCAATAACTCTGCTGACTGTGGGTTCCCATGAGCCTGGGACAGCCTGGTTTACTGGACTGGTCTGTCTTAGCAAGAGCACCCTTTCTTACTCCAAAAAGCATCCCCGTTTGGATGCTAAATTTTACACGCCCCCGCCCCCCTACAAATAATAACCATGAGTTATTCATTCCTGCCTCCAAGCCTTCTTTCTGCTGGTCTCCCCAATTAAATGATCTCAACTCCTCTCCTCCTTCTGAAACATTTCCACTGCCAGTCTTTCAGAACTGCTGTTTTTCCTAAGCAGAATGAGCATCATTAGCTCCATTTTATACATGTGAAAACTGAGGTAGGAAGAGAAAGGGTAAATTCAGAAATTACAGACAGAAGAATTCAGAGATATCTAGAGTTAACACAAATAGCCCAGAAGAAACATAAATGGCCAAGCTAGGCCTAGAACTCTGGTCTTCTGACTGCGAAGCTTAGATTCCTTCTTAAAGTCACTATGAAGGAGACAGAGAATAATAATGTGTGTATCTAACCACATATACATTGTTATAGATTTGGACTATACAGTTTATACCTGACCTAGGTAAGAGATGGGCAGATGTTTACAATAGGTGGTGGCGTCAAATAAAGAAAGGGAAAGGGAGAAAAGAATATTGTTCAGTAGGAATACTTTAGTATATATTGTGATTTTTTAAAAACTGTGGGAAATATGAGCAGATAATAATATATTGTGTTACAGCTTTCAAAAACACTATTTTAAAAATCTTTTAAACAACCTTGCAAGGTAAGTGAGTATCGTCCCATTCCTTAAGAAGAAATGGAGGCTGACAGGAATGAAATGAATTGCCCAAGGACCTCTGAGACAGTAACTGAGCTGGGGCCATAATTCAGGACTTCTGGGTCCTCCTCTCGGATACTTTCTGCCACACCTATCTGCCTCTGAGCTGTGCTAGCAAAAGATGATCATCTGATCAGATGAACATGGCCTTTAACAGGTGGGACCATTCAACTTATCATTGAAGACAGGACACTTGACAGTGTAAGGGGGCGCTCGTAATAATTATACGGCGACATTAGGTGTCAATGGACAGTTTCACCCAAAGTGGGAGGTGTGGTTGCCCTGCACCCTAGGTTACAGTGCACTCTCTGGTAAGTTTTGCACATTAAACTTCTAAGAAATGAGAACTTTCGTTTTTCTTAGAAAACAGAATAATTCATAAAATACTTAAAGCACAAGGCAGGCCGGGCGTGGTGGCTCACGCCTGTAATCCCAGCGCTTTGGGAGGCTGAGGCGGGCAGGTCACAAGGTCAGGAGATCGAGACCACGGTGAAACCCTGTCTCTACTAAAAATACAAAAAAAATTAGTGGGGCGTGGTGGCGAGCGCCTGTAGTCCCAGCTACTCGGGAGGCTGAGGCAGGAGAATGGCGTGAACCCGGGAGGCAGAGCTTGCAGTGAGCCAAGATTGCACCACTGCACTCCAGTCTGGGTGACAGAGCGAGACTTCGTTTCTAAATAAATAAATAAATAAATAAATAAGCAAGCACATGGCAATATGGACCTTATTGGGTGTAAAGAAGTCTTTTTTCCATCTTTCTTTCTTCTATTCTTGGGAAATTATTTACATTATTTTTGGAGAAAAGAGGCTTAATCCTTCTAGAGATGATTCCTCCCCAAGTCTTAAAAGTGGTCTTGCAATTTAAAGTATAAGAAAACAGACCTAAGTTGCCGTCTTTATCTGCATCCAAAAATTATCTTAATGATCCTTATGAAAAGCTCCTTACTTCACTATTACAAAACAACAGGGACTGAAAGCATGCTGTGCGATCCTGCTGGGGCTCTGCCATTTCCTAGCTGTGTAATTTTAGCCAGGTGAGTTTCCTCATCCATAGCACGACTCAAGGTTCAAGCCATACACTAGACACTTCCACTCTTCTTCAGATTATGATAAAATCAAAGCTTTTACAGGTTCAGTGCCTTTCTCAAAAATCACAGAATTGTAAGAACTGTAGCCAGGAATGAAATTTGACCCTCTGAATTCCAAACCCTTTCCTCTATGATGCTCTGCTTTAAAATTATTGGGAAAGTGTCACTGAAGACACTGGTAATGTTATATTAAAGATCAGTTCACCCAAGAGGTCAAAAAAAAAAAAAAAAAAAAAAGGAAAAACAAGAAATTACAGAAGACCATTCTTACATAAGTGGTAGATATGACTGAATAACCTATCACGGATACTGTTTACTGTTTAACAGAGTATATTTATAATGCTAAATATTGGAGTCAAGATCATATATTTTCTAAATAGGTTTTAGGAACAAAGACACAAAGCTTGTAAATACTGAAGGAATACAGCATGTTACTGCCTGAATACAAAGACTTAATTGACAATTTCTTCCTAGACATCTGTCTTTAGAATTTGGTGACCTAAAAAGTACTCTTAACATACCTAACAGCCCTAAAATATTCATGTGAAAGTGATAGTTTTAATGATGACATCAACTGTGCCTCACGATATTGCTCATTTGAACAGAGAAGGGCAAATTCTCCTCAAAAGATGCTAATAATGTTTTTAAAATAAAAACACAAAACAAAGTCCTTATATCTTAGTCACAAGATACCAATAAAACTGAATTTATGTCTAGTTTAATTGAACAATGGAAAAGTCAGCAGTTAAAGGGCAGATAAACTTCCCTTTGTCCCTCTTTTCCTGAGAAACTTTCAAATGTTGAAAATCAATTCCTTTCGTCCCCTTGTTATTCATCTGCTACACATTAAATAGAAACTCTGGGCATTGAGTGATTCCTGCAGAGTCTTTCATCTACACAAGAGCCTGGTACAAATTAAATACTTACTCTCCCTCACAAATTATAGATATGTATTGTAGTACACCATCGATTTATCAGTCCATGCCATTGCGAGTTCAGTTTGGTGAGAGCAGCCCATTGTAGTCCTTTATCTAAAGTTACTCTGGGGTTAAGGATTGTGATGCTATGTTAATTAATGTGGAGCATTACTATTCTGCTCTGATTTTGCAGGCTATATTTTAAAAATCATTTTGTTGGATATTGTGTTTTAGTTACTTTGCAGATCTTTGAGCCATTTAGCCTAGCTCTGGGTGGGTGGGTGGGTGTGTGTGTGTGTGTGTGTGTGTGTGTGTGTGAGAATTATTATACTGGAACAATAATATATGTAATATTACCTCTAGCAGCAATGTTACACTATGAAATGACCATCATATGGGTTATCACAAATAATATGGAAGTACAGACTCTCTCCAAGATCTGTTAGAAATATTCAGTTGATGCAAACATTGTTTTAGCATTGGACTTTAAGACCAATAGCTAAGGCAGTGATTTCAATCCCAAGCCTGCCAGATGTCTTTGGAGACCATGGCTTACACAGTATCTATTAAATCCCAATTAGAAAGCAAGCATACACATATGCACACGCACACATACACAAAACACACACACACACACAGAAACACACAAAGCCAAGCTATGAGTCTCTAAATAATGCTGGGAAGTTATAAGAATTTCACTTTAATTGGTAACCTACTAAACATATTCAAAACCTTTTTTGGCAAAGATTAGGTGTTCAATAAAAAGACAAATGTCATCAGCTCTTGGCAAATTTCACGAGTACCTTGACTTTCCCCACACTGTTTTAAATTTTTTCCCAAATATTTGTCTAAAGTGATCACCTTGAATAAAAAATGAGCACTCTAATGAATGAAAACTATCTTGTTTATTTGGAGCCTCCCAAGACGCCCCACCTCGCTTGAATCCTCCTGCTGATTGATAACTGCCAGCGCATCCTCTGCTGCCTGACGCTTGGCCTCGGCAACCGTGCGCTCCATCTTGGCCCGCTCTGTCGTGATCATGTCGTGGGCTTTCCGCTCTGCCTCAGACACGGCCTTCTGCAGCTCCGTCATCGCCTGCCGCTTCACCTCGTTGACGGCCTCCTCTGTGTGCCAGTCAGGCCAAACCAGACAAGAAAACACTCTCGGTTAGCCCAAGTCATTGGATATGGATTACTTTTCTTTTAATTTTTTTTTTTTCTTTTCGAGTCAGGTCTCACTATATTGCCCAGGCTGGTCTCGAACCCCTAGGCTCAAGTGATCCTCTGCATCAATCTCCCCTAGCAGCTGGAATTAAAGGCACCTACCAGCCACCATGCCCACTACCTGATTACTTTTTTATAGAATTCTATAGAACAAGCATAACTCTCATCCAAATTATTGGGCAGTTCCAGCAGTCTAAAAACTAGCAGATCTTTTGCCATACATTTAGGAAAACAAAGAGTGAAAATGTTTCTTTAACTTGAATTTATGGAAATATTTTTTGAAATTCCTATATCATTATTATAATGTTTTCATCAAATTGATGCCTCCAGAAATGATTCTGAGACCAGATAAGAAGTTAAAGGACAAGGACATTCGCAAGAAACCTGTCTGAATAATTCAGACACATAAAGTTAGTTTTCCACAATGCTAAAAGTTAATATGAATATAGGAGGGTCCACAGCTCAAGCATTCAGAAAAAAAGAGAGGGAGAGAATGGATTTTACACATAAACAAGTAAGTGCAAACTATTAGTTGCTGGTATAATCTACAACACAATAGTGAAAAGGTAACTCAGATAGCAATTAAGTTACTATAGACCTTTTAATGGAAAATCAATGCTATAATGGATGATCCAGTTTTACTTTTGAAAAGTCATTTCCTGAGTAATATAAGTATGTGCCTTTATAGATTAAATGATAGAAGTTTTAGAAAATAATCTCATTTTTACATTTTAAGCTGCTGTCCATTTACTTTACCAAATATATAGAGTGGTTTTGCATAACCAACTGTTGCACTAGACAAATATAACTGAATCATACCATGGGCCAAAACAATCAGGCCTGACTATGAGTCTGCAAGGTGTCAAATAAGCTCTTTATTTTTGGCTGAGGAAAGGGTGCAAAGATTCAACTAATGTACAACATAAGATTGACAACTAAAACAAGTAATTTCCATTTAAAAAATTAACTGTTCTAATTAACAGGGGAAAATATCCTCCCCCTGAATTAGTTTATCTAATTTTCATCTTTATTCAAAGCAAAATGACAATGATTAATTGAAAATTTAATAAGCAGTAATTATTAACTTGGCAAACCTAGTACCAATTAACACTCTATTAAAACTAATTATGACATGTTTCATTCAAGTGTTTGCACTTAATTGTTTCACCCACTTAAAAAGTACCTTAATTAAATGTTCTGTTTAATTAAAAACATAGATTCCTAATAAAAATGTTTTACTGTAGATTAAAAATGTAAGAGATGCAAGTGTTCCTATGGTTTCTTCAATTCCTCTGGTTTATTTCACACATCTATCGTCCATGACTTGAGAATCATCAGAAGCTCTCCATTACTAATTAACTGTCATGACTTTTGTAGCCTCTGTCATTTTAGCAGCATTATATCTGAAGTACATTTCTTTGCAATTACTGTCTGTTAGGTTTTATAAACTAAAATATAAGTAAAAGATCCATGCTGGAAATATTAACTAAATTGTATTAAGCCTTTGTTAGCTGCTTTAAGATATGAATTTAAAATCTGTGTAGAATCAGAGTATTGCAAACAGCTTACAGCACCTTCTTCACTAGGAGGTGAAAAGATGCCTTTATTACCCTATCATAAATGACTTGGGGCACAAGGGAAGTACTGCCCTTCTAACTATACAGCCAGGGTCTAATTTAGTTTGAATATTCAAGGTGAATTAAAATTCTATCTAAGTGGTAATACAGGACAATAATTTTTGCTTACGATCAAAGCTGTAGCTTGACTAATTGTATATGCAAATCAGGCAATTTATATTTAAATTATGCATTCCTATTCTAATCCCACAGGCATATACAGATCAGCAAAGAGAATTGGTAGGACATTTGCAAGGTGCTTGAATATTTATTACCAACTGCAAACATTCTCTGATCGTGTAAAAATACACTGAAGAAAACATTCAGTTACAAATTTAAAACCATCTTTATGTTAGATTTTTTTTCCAGTTTCATAAAGACCCCTTGTAACTTTTGAGTGCATTTGTTACTTTTGCTTTTAAAAATACTACTTTTAGAAGAGAATATGGCCTTGAACAATTGTTTGGATTTCTAATCTTTAAAAACGTGTGTTGTTATGTTATTATACTGTATTATTCGGGGCAATGTGAAAGATTTGCATAGGGTCTGTAGATTAAATAAGTCTTGTATCAATGTGAATGTCTTGATTTTGGTAACTGTACTGAAGTTAAGTAGAATATTCTTGTTCTTGGTAAATTGACATTCAAATTATTTAAGGTAAAGAGAAATTATGTCTGCAACTTACTCTCAAAATGATTAGAAATATATATATATGTATATATATATTTAAGAGAAAGAAGAGGATGAAAGAGAGGAAAAGATAAAATACTAAAGCAAGTATGATAAGGGAAACTAGGTGAAAGTTATAGAGGAATATTTTGTACTTTTTTTGTAACTTTCCTGCATGTTTGAAATCATTTCAAAATATAATGATGCAAAAAGCTATAGATGTACTTTCAAGCACAGGGTATACTTCTTGTAATTATAATTTTCTGTGAAAGTAGATGCATTTGTTATGCTACATCAAGTTTTGAGTGTTCTGCCCCTTTTGTATTTTTCAAACACTTTATTCACCTATCTTTTGCAACAAAGATAACATATAATAATTTCATTGCAAAGACACACTTTATAGGTTTTCTTCAAAAAAAATTTTTGCCCATAGCCAATTTTAGAAACCTAGGATAAAAGCTTTCAAATTGTAACAAGCTGAGTGCAGATGTCACATTCTGCCCTTGGTGTTTTCATCGTGTTGGATGCCTTGACACTGAACACTAGAAATGCCATTTAAGAAGCCTATAAAGATAAATATTATAAGTAGTTACTGGAGATTTCTAGATGAAACTGTCATCCATACTTGGAGGATTTAATATACTCCTTAAAATTTAGCATCTATCCATAGAAAACTATTCCTAAACTGTTTTTAAGCAGCAGTTTAGGGATCCCACTGTGAGAAGAATACAAATTTAATGTCATATTTTAGATTGAAAACCTACTGTAGATGATAGGCACTGTAACAAATAATGTAAACACTTCCTAGATAAGGTTTAACCCTTCTTGGAGAGGGCAAGCACACAACAAAAACAAGGACTGCTCTTAAGTCCCCAAAACCTAAATTACATGCAGAATTAGGTTAAAACCCCCCCAAAACAGACAGTAAAGAAAAATAATAGTGGATTCAATAGATAACAATATGCCATGTAGGAAAAAATAAACAACTGACTAAGTGGAAAATACATAGTGCAGTTATGAATCTGCGTCCAATTGCTTCCCATTTATGGTAGGACTTCCTTTGTGCATAGCTATTCAAGTTGACTTTCCAACAAAGGTGCTATATTCAGAAAAATCTGTTCTCACTTAATAGCAGTCAAACAAAGACTTGAGCAGATAATAGCACATAAGGAATTTGGATTACACAAGACCTTACTGGCAATTTTTCTTTATGAACTATGAAGAATTTCACTTAAATATACTTAAAAAGGGAAGTGTGGAGAAAAGACTCACTCCTCTGAACATAAAGTCACCCTTCTTCTGTCCAAAATCACAATTATTTGTACCTCTCATTGGAATAAGTTGCACTGACAGCTTAGAAATGGAAGAGAAAATGGTCAGAAGGAAGATGTTGTCCGTCTTTCCAGGTAGGTGGTACTCGGCATATTTTTAACAGCTTGAGAGTACCACATAACTATTATTGTAAATCTGGTAAAACTACACAGTTCAGCAACATATGTATTTTAACCTTTAAGCTAAATGGACCTATCTAATTTGCATATTGGACGTGCAAGACAGCTTTCTGATTCTTAATCGGGGCTACTAAACCTACAATGCTATCAGATTTTAAAGCTCATTATCACTCTTACAAAAACAGGTATTTCTTGGAAAATGTATAAAAATACTTGGATAAGATACATGTGACTAGCCGGGCGCGGTGGCTCATGCCTGTAATCCCAGCACTTTGGGAGGTTGAGGCGGGTGGATCACAAAGTCAGGAGATCGAGACCATCCTGGCTAACACGGTGAAACCCCATCTCTACCAAAAAAAAATACAAAAAACTAGCCGGGCGTGGTGGCGGGCGCCTGTGGTCCCAGCTACTCGGGAGGCTGAGGCAGGAGAAGGGCGTGAACCCGGGAGGCGGAGCTTGCAGTGAGCCGAGATCATGCCACTGCACTCCAGCCTGGGCGACAGAGCGAGACTCCGTCTCAAAAAAAAAAAAAAAAAAAAAAAAAAAAAAAGATACATGTGACTAGAGAGTCAGCAAGTACACAGAACTACAAACACAGCTGAGTGAAATCCCAAAGAGAAATCTTGTGTAGAAAAGAAACAAAAAATCTGTCCCCTGACTCTTCAGTTTGTACTGTTTGTAGAAGTAGCATTTCCCAGTTTCCCAACTCAAAAAGACAAACTATTTTAAGAGTTGGAGTTACAGTAGCTGAAAGCCTTGGTATGTTTTTCATGGCCTCTTCAACTCTTGAAACAGGTTTATGTTTCATCTCCTGAGCTGGTTTTCAAAAACGTTTTTGCTTGCTAGGTGGTTCCACCAAAATTCTCACAGATCTGGACTTCTTTAAGCCCAATAACAAGTCAGTGGGTCATGAGGAGATTTAAATCTACTATTACAAAATACAGAGCAGCATCTTGTAATGGAAAGCAGACAGTGTATATTAAAAGCAAAAATAAATGTTTAGTAACTTTGTTATTTCACTTAAAAAGTAATTTAGCTCTGATTGTTGAATACTAATTAGTACAGAAGAACAATTTTAAAAGTCGATTGTAACCAAAAAATTATCTGAGTACTTTAACAAGTCAACTAGATGTGATGTGGGTGTTTTTTTTTTTTCTTTTTTTTTAAGAATGCAGGAGAAAAGGCTGAAGTATGCAATTTAATTTCTAAGACATTAGATTTTTTTCATCATAGAAAAAAAATGCATGCGAGCTAAGACCTCCTATGCCAAGTTTCAGCCTGAAATCATTATGGCCCTGAAAAAAAAAAGGAGTTTTATAATGGAAATATTGCCAACTTCTCAATTATAGTGAAACTGGCAGATGTTACTAAAATAAAAATGATTTCATCTTGTAATCAGGCCTGGTTTAAGAATATTAATCAGGTGTTTTGTTTTGGTTTGCTTTGTGGTTTTTGTTTTGTTTTGTTTTTGCTGTTGTTGTTGTTAGCAGTAAAGTCCTTTCTTGTCATTCCTCACATCACTGCATTAACAACTGCACACAGCTGCCAGAACACGAAACTCATGTTTTTAAACAATTCTTACCAGCTTTCTTCCAGATCTCCTCTGGCACGTATCCAGACGCAGGCCTGTGAAGGAATTCCCGATGCGCGTCTATGAAAAGGATGGGAAGGGGGTGGAGAGAGGAGGAGAGTACTGTAAGCACACTTGTGTCATTGTACAGAGTGAAAGTAAGCAATGCCCATTCTCCTGGCTTCTCTACAAAAACACAATTTTAAAAGGCTAAACATTTCACTTCTTGAAAATACACAAAAATAGCAAGGCCTGTCATCAGAGCCCAAGGAAAACAGGTCATTGGTCTAAATGCCCTGCATGCTCAAAGCCAAAGCAACTTGATTTCATTATACAATATGATGTTTGGGAACACTGTTCTTACTACTTTCTGACTATGGAGACTTCTATAGATATATTTTGTTAAAGAAAATAAATTGTATTTGGTAGTTTTCCTTTCAAGAGTCAATCAAATTGGTGGTTAAAAAATCAAATGTTCAGGTAATGTAATTTCCACAGAGCTCTGATTCTGCCACCTTTCTATGAATAGCAAGCTCCACTCTATGGCTAACCAGTTCTCACACTTAATTAATTCTTAAAAATCTCAGTGAGCATTAAAATTTTTCACACAAATTAGATCATATGGATTTGACATGGGTGGAAGCCAGAAAGACTCATTAGAATGGATTCACAGACATTCTGCTGAGCAAAGAGAATTAGCCCATGCTTTCCAGAAAAGGAAATGAAGTTCCACTTTAAATTAAATGCAGTGCTTACTATGCTTCTCAGATTTTAAAAGTTTAAGAAAACAACTAATAACAACTTTGATACAGGAATGCTAACTCCTAAAATAATATGTTCATGGAAATAACACAAAACATTTTATAGTACTTGTATACGCTCGAAAGTAAACAAAGTGCATACAGTCTTCCATAGCTAAAATATGCATTTCACGTCTTCCATATCGGATTTTCAGTAAAAGCCTCCTTATATAGAAGAGTTCAGTAAGAAAAAAATCATTTTAACTTTTATAAAACACAATTATTAAACCCATGATAAATTCTGAGGAAAACTGAAAGTTTCTCTATGTGTAGAGTAAATGTTGAGTAGCATATATGTTTAAACAATACTTTATCTAATGGTTATGTTGAAGATCAAGACATTCAGTCCAGTCTCCTATATTTTATGGTGCTACACAATGTCAAAAATAAAGAGAAGCATGATCAGTTTAGCTAAGTATATGTTATTACATTTGAATGCTTTAAATACATTTGAATGCTTTGAATTCTTGCAGGGCACATAGATTATCAACTGGCAAGAACATTAGATTTTCTCAACTATTCTGAATTAGCAAAAATTTACTATAGCTTGGTAAGGAATATATGGAAACTATATCATCTTTGCAATTTTTTAATCTAAAATTATTCCAAATATTTAAAAGTTTATTTTCAAAAGCTTATACTCTGATGTCATGACTACTTAATAGGATGGACTGGAAATATCTATGCATTCTCCTGTGTGTATTCATTTCTATAAAGTAAATGACAAAAATAAAAACGCTTTTACTGAAGTAACTTTCATTCTTAAGGCGAGATAAAGCTGGTACATAAACAACCTAAAAGGAAATGTGATACAACTAATTAGATTTATCAAGATTATCTTCCTTACCACTATAACTATTTGCAGAAGAAATAAAGTGCAATCAAGTTCATATTTAGCCATGTGACACAGTACAACACAGAGATTTACTTATGACAACATTTAAAGACAACTTTTAAGGAGAAAAGACTTTAAGCATAATTTATTGGATAAGAATGAGAACAGATCTATAAAGTCTGAGGAAAGAAAAAACATGACTCCAAAGTGGCAACTTTTTTTTCATTTATTGTGTTAAGAAGAGACCTGTAGTTTATAAAAAATTATTATTTTTCATTATTATTATTATTATTATTTTTTGAGACAAGAGTCGTGCTCTGCTGCCCAGGCTGGAGTGTAGTGGCATGATCTCAGCTCACTGCAACCTCTGCCTCCCAGGTCAAGCGATTCTCGTGCCTCAGCCTCCCGAGTAGCTGGGATTACAGGCACATGCCACCAAGCCCAGCTAATTTTTGTATTTTTAGTAGAGATGGGGTTTCACCGTGTTGGCCAGGCTGGTCTCAAACTTCTGACGTCAGGTCACCCAGCCTCCCAAAGTGCTGGGATTACAGGTGTGAGCCACTATGCCCAGCCTATAAACATTATTTTTTGATTAAATAGTCAAGTATTATGATAAAGAACAGTAAAGGAGATGTTTAGGTATCCAAAGTCCATGCATGAAAGATGCTAATTACCAGCCCCAGGCAACATAGGCTGAAGAAAGTTAGTTCTAGCGCCCAGTGAAGCAGCTATTGACCATGGAACACTGAGTATGTTAGTTTGTCCATGTCTCAGATGCCTCATCTATAATAAAGTGAGGACAATACTACCATTATTTGAGAGCACTGCTGTGAGGATTGAAGGAAATACCTCCTATTACATACACATCCTAAACTCTCATCATCTGGTATTTGCTATTATCCTCATTATTATCATCATTATTATTACTACATGCTCTTGTAAGAATGGCTATATAATTATTTCCTTATAAATAACTAAGGTGAAGAGAATATTTTAAAGTTTATCTTTTCTCTCAATGTTAAAAATCCAAATACCACAAATTTTGAAGAGAACAAAGCCATTAAAGAAGTTTGGATTAAGCAATATACACCAAGTAATTTTTTAAACTCCCAGAATCTATGTCGCTTGGAAACAGAAAATATTTCTATAGTTCACAATTCACTGCCTTTGTCCTTGGAAGCAAAATCTTCAAATTTCTTACATGACACTTTCAAAAATTTTACTTGAGCCTCACCCTTGAATGTTTATAACACCCAAATTGACTCAAATATTAACGTGCCAGGCTCAATTGACCTTCCACCTTCTATGGGCTGCACAGCAGGTGTCTTGAGGGTACATATACCACACTGGAAAGCTGTATGATGTTTCACCTTGGCTACATCTTCCTAAATTTCTCACTGACATATTGCCATGTCCACATACGCTCAAACTTTAACTGACTTAGAAACCCAATAGAAATGCTAAAGCCAATTATGCAAAAATTTTCTTAATGATAACCTACCTTCTAAAAGACGGTTTTTCAAAATAGCAGAATCTAAAGGGAAATAATCATACATACGTATTTTACAATATCCTCTCTAGTTCTAAGTTAGTGTACTCGATAAAGGTCAGGTCTACCAACAAAAAGAACAGAGTGATTGGTAGCAGGTGTACTCCTCAGAAATCTATTTGATACCCTGATAAACGCTACTTTATAGCTTCAGAAACCAAATGACTAATACATTTAATATCTTCTCTTCTGATTAAGCAGCAGCAATATCAGAATCTATATAGGGAAAACTGAGTTTGAAAAACAAAACAAGGGACAATTCTCTCCTAGGACTTTACTATTTTAGAATACTGGCTAATCTAGACACATCTACCTAAAACACCCTAAGATTCTAAGGCTTAGATTCTAAAGAAGCTAATTCTTAACCATTAACTCGTCAGCACCTATAAAATATAGATTGCTATAAAAAGGAATCATTGTTCTAAAATGTAGTGGTAAAAGCAAAGACAGAAGAATCTATACAAGATGGTTTAAAATGTGAAGTGTGTGTGTGTGTGTGTGTGTGTGTGTGTGTGTATATATATATATATATGCACCCACTGAAAGATGAAAACATTATAGAAAAGTCCTTCTAAGTTAAGTCTAGCTTGCTTTGGGTTGCAAATTGCTTGGGGGGGATGAGAGGGGATGAGGATGAAGAGAGCCTCTTGAAAATAATTCATGTCCATGAAGAGAGGAGACCAGGTCATAGTGACAGAAAATGGTGTAAGAAATGTGAAAGAACAGAAAGAGCAATCTATGATGTATGAAAGAGATGGAAGATGCACTACACTTACGACAGGATGGAGACCATTGGATACTAGATACTGCAAGGGCCGCCATCAATATACATGAAGGGATGAGCTGATAGCCTTTGGAGAAGCAATGTGACCTCATATGACCCAGGACAGCAATGCTCAAAGCTTGGCAGCACCTAGGTATGGCCTTCATCCTGTAGTGGGCAGAGTGAGGCTATGATCATGATAATATCTATTACAAAAACCATCAAAAGAAAGAAAGAGTTAAGTAATTTTTATCTTTACAAATGCCACTTGCTTTTAAGGATAATACATTCAGAAATCTTCACCCTAGGTTTCAGAAGCCTAAATCCAACCTAGAAGCTAGCAACTGCTTTAGGATTTCCATTTTTTACAACAAACATACTTAATGCTCCAGGAAGTAACCATCTCCTCTTAATTTTAAAAGATGGACATATTTAACTAATAGTCCCTTATTTTTAAACCCAATATAGTTAAGTACAGTAGGCATTTGCATTATGAAGTCAGCTGAATGACTGAGAGATTAATTTCATGATGTGATTTAAAGAAATCAATACAAGGGTACAGAACTCCAAACATTTACATGGAAATATACACAGAATAACTTGTTTGTGTTTTTCATATTCTGAGAGTATAGAAGTTGAAATATTTCATTGGCTGGGAGAAATCTATTTTTCTTTAGACTTGTATTATGAATTAGGGTCCCAAAGGTACAACAGATTTACTATATTTAAGACAGGAGTATTTTCTAATCCTGTGCCTATTAAAGTAGCCAACTGCTTAGAAGTACTTTGTAGATGAAAAAATACTCAATATACAATCTTGAATGCCAAGGAAAAACTTTACTAGTTTCATTTACCACTATTTTTTAAAGTTCATTTTATTTTATTTTTTAAATTTTTTAATTTTATTTTTTGAGACAAGGTCTTGCTCTGTTGCCCAGGCTGCAGGGCAGTGGCACAAACATGGCTCACTGTCACCTTGACCTCCTGGGCTCAAGGAAACCTCCCATCTTAGCCTCCTGAGCAATTGGGACCACAGGCATGCACCATCATGTCCAGCTAATTTTTCGATTTTTGGTAGAGATGGGGTCTCACTGTGTTTTCCAGGCTGGACTCAAACTCCTGGACTCAAGGGATTCTCTCACCTCAGCCTCCCAAAGTGCTGGGATTACAGGCATGAGCCACTACTCCCAGCAAAAAGTTATTTTTGAGAATGCGCATCTAAATAATAGTAACAGCTAAGCTATAACACATCTACTATGTGTCAGGCACTGTCTCATAAGTTTTTTACCTATTAACTCATTATACAGAAATGCTTATGAAATATGTATTAGCATCCCCATTTTACATGAGGAAACTGAAGCACAAAGAGATTATGACCTGCCAAAGGCTGCAAAACTAATATGGAGAGGAATGAGTAATTTGAATCTAGAAATTCTACTGAGTTTGTGCTTTCAACCTTCATGCTAGATTTCCTGAGGATTTACAGAGCAATGAGAAATTCCATAATTCAATCATATGACAATCATAAAACTTGCCAGCTAGCAGTATTTTAAAATACTAATTCCTCTACCAACCCACTTGGGACAGGGATGGTATTAATTCAACAAGCTCCTGAGCTACTAAGCTTTTTTTTTTTTTGAGACAGAGTCTCATTCTGTCCTCCAGGCTGGAATACAGTGGTACGATCTTGGTTCACTGCAACCTCCTCCTCCAAGGTTCAAGCAATTCTCCTGCGTCAGCCTCCCGAGTAGCTGGGACTACAGGGGTGCACCACCATATCTGGCTAATTTTTTGTATTTTTAGTGGAGATGGGGTTTCACCCTGTTAGCCAGGATGATCTCAATATCCTGACCTAGTGATCTGCCCGCCTCGGCCTCCCCAAGTGTTGGGATTACAGGCGTCAGCCACCACTCCCGGCTCTAAGTTTTTTATGAATGCTAAGTTTGATTTTTCTTTACACTTAAACAAAACGTTTTGATATTTCTATCTCTGGCAAGTACTAAACTCTTAACAAAACAGAGTGAAGGTATTTTCTAAATTTACTACGACATCATCACAATGTTCATACATTTTTTAAAAGCACAGGGAAAGTGTATTTATATTTGAGAATTTATGTCCAGTCCCTGACAATAGCCTTAAACCTATCATTAGAAAAAAATTTTGGCCAGGTACAGTGGCTCACGCCTGTAATACTAGCACTTTGGGAGGCCAAGGTGGGCAGATCCCTTGAGCTCAGGAGTTCAAAACCACCCTGGGCGATAAGGCAAAACCCCACCCCTACAAAAAATACAAAAAAATTACCTGGGTGTGGTGGCAGTCACCTGTAGTCCCAGCTACTTCGGGGGCTGAGGTGGGAGCCCAGGAGGTCAAGGCTGCAGTGAGCCAAGATTATGCCACCACACTTCACCTTGAGTGACAAAGTGAGACCCCGTCTCAAAAAAAAAAAAAAAAAAAAAAAAGAAAAGATGTGGAAGACTTCTAGAAAACAAAGAGAGAACACACAGATACAAGACAAACTACAGAAAGATTCTAGAATAGTCAAAAGCTAGTAAAAAGGAAAGTAATTTAAAAGAAAAATGTCAGGAGCCAAGAGAGTGACGTGACAACATTCTGAGAGAAAAAGGAACCAAAGACAAAGAAAGGAAAAAGATCTACTACGGAGATTCTGACAAGCACTTCAGAAAACATACAAAGTGCTAACCAGCAACTGCCTCTCTATACATATAAAAGTAATTCTACTTCATGGTCAAATCTGTCAGTTCTGATCACATTATCTTGCTCTTCTTCTGTGAAGTATACCATGTAATAAAACTTAAATGTAAAGTAAGTCATACTTTGAAAATAGAGACAGCTGTGTTAAAATTTGCTTTCTAATTTTGTTAAGAGTTGGATATTTGGAGTTCTCCCTGGAAAGTAAATGAGTAACAACAGTAAATATAATAAATATCTATTATTTCAAGAAAACCTACTTTATGAAAAGTCCTTCAAGATGTCAACTTGCATTTTATTTAAAGAACAGAAATACCATTATGAATTCAGTGTATACTCAGTTACTCAGTGTTAAAAACTGTTTCAGAAGTTATTCAAAAAAGAGATTTTAGTATCTTGGGAAAACCTTTTTTTTTTTTTTTTTTTTTTGAGACAGAGTCTTGCCCTGTCATCCAGGCTGGAGTGCAATGGCATGATCTCGGCTCACTGCCACCTCCGCCTCCCAGGTTCAAGTGACTCTCCTGCCTTAGCCTTCCAAGTAGCTGGGATTACAGGCATGTGCCAGTATGCCTGATTAATTTTTTTTTTTTTTTTATCTTTAGTAGAGAAGGGGTTTCACCATGTTGGCCAGGCTGGTCTCGAACCCCCGACCTTGTGATCCACCTGCCTCAGCCTTCCAAAGTGCTCAGATTACAGGTGTGAGCCACTGCGTCTGGCCAGGAAAACTCTTAAAATTCAATTAGTAATAGATTAATTGAGTTATTTTACTAAACCCCTATACTCACTCAATACTACGGATATATTTCAAAAGTGAGAATGGGATTGAGTTTAACAAGCACAACACATCAGTCATGAAAGTTACATTCTTCTCTGTGAAGTCCCCAAATATAATTTTAAAATGCTAAGAATGTGTGTATGACTAAACATTCCCAGTGTTTCCAAGTTAGGGATATAAGTAGGGCAATATTTTGAACCAAAGATATCTTCTATAATATATTCCGAAGGTCTCATTTGAGACCAGACAGTAGTTTAAGAAGCAAAAGAATTAGGCTAAAAGAAATACATACCACTGGGGATATGGAGATCTAAATGTATATAAAGATATAGACATATCCATAGATTTATCTGCACACGTGCACTCCATTAAACACTTTCCAGCCACAGAAAATAGATTTATCAGCCAATAATCTCCAATCCTTTCACTACACACATCAATTCATTCAACTCCAAAGCCTGGAAGAGGGACTTAGAAAGCACTTAATGTAAATGATTGTGGCCCATAATTACAAACCACCTGTCCTCTTATTTACAGCCATAGCTCTGTCTCAGAAAACAGTACACAAGGCTGAAAGAATCAGCTAGTAAGGATGTACAGTGAAAAAAACTGTCAAAACACTATTGGATGCTAAAACTTGCACACTGCAGAGTTCTACACAGATTTTCTCTAAAGTTATAATAGTGTCTTAATGGCAACTTAGGATTCTGTGTCCATAAAGAACATAATGTCTTAATGTTGTCTATAAACAAAGAAATTAAATGCTGTACCCTTTGACTAATATAACTTACAAAAGCTTAAAGCCAAACAACCATCTCAGGTTTAACAAAAATATAAATCCACTGAACATCACTAAAAATAGTACAGTTTGCGTACTTTTAAAAAGGAGTTTTTTAAAACCAAGTGTATTTTGGTTATGTAACAGGGACAATGAACCTCTCTTCCTGGAAAACATGATATACACCTGTATCACCAGAATCTGACTGTAGCATTAGTGACTATACACAAAATGGCCCTTGTTCTATGTGCTGATAACTCACTTAGGTATGAAGTCTGATCAATTTTGGAGATGTTTCTTTTACAGTGGATGGCAGATGATAGCAATCTGGTCAGTTTGGTCAACTGAATTGAGGTAACTATCCTATGGCCTTAACACTAGCTATTCCCTTGCCTTCTTCCACTAGACCCAAAGGCCCTCAAAGAAAGAAATGAAGACTCTTTTTCCTTCATTAGAATGCCTAGCACAATGCCTGGCATATAGTAAGCACTCAGTAAATAAATACTGACTCAATGAATCTGTTCAATAGAATAAGCCAAACTAGATGTTTTAACTCCCTAAGTTTTATTTACTTCAAGGCTCTCAATTTTTGCCTAGACTGGATAGTTATAAATGTCTCCTCTGTCCTAAGCAAATCTCTCATGATTAATCAATTTTTGTTCATAATAAGGAAATAAACACAAGACTTTTTTTCCACTCTGCTCTAAATAGTTTGGTTTCGACCAATACAAGCTCAAACCAAATGTAATTCTGTTTTCGCTGCTTGCCTTACTCTGACCTGACAAATACAGTTTTGCCTTTAAAATATGCTTTAGAATAATACTTGTTAGGTAAATTAAGTGACTTAGACTCTTCCATTATTTAATACTTATGACAATAGGCATTCAGCATTCAGAGATTAGCAAAAATCTACAAACCTAAGTGCATAGAAAGCTACACTAGCTGAGAACAAATTGAAAACAATAATGTGATCAATAGACAGATCATATACTTCAAGTTTTTAACTTTTGATAATCAGTCATAATACTAATGAGGCCAAAGTTATGAGCTTAATCTGCACATGTTTTGCAGCATGGACAGTACTCTAACTTGAATTAGCAGATGGGTATGGGGTTAATCACATAAGAGAATATAAGAGAACAAGAATCCACAGAAATCCATCTCCGTAAGGTTACTCAAAAAGTATTCACACGTAATAGGTGGTAATGTCAGCGACAAAACCATATTATTAATTTAGGTAAAAGTTCACAGGCCACACAAAAATTCTTTGAGGTTGACGATTTCTTTCAACATATATGGGATTATATTCTATCTATAACCCCAACAATTCCCAAATACCAATAAGTAATACAGTTACATACCAACATTCCATTTCTAAGGCACAACTATATTATGAGTCCCATTATAAAACTAGAATTAATACAATCATGATCAAGTAATGCAAGTTAAGATCAAATCAGAGGAAGAGTGCTGCATCGGTATCATTAATTTAAAAACAGCTGTAGGCAAAATATATAGTTTTTAGGTCTCTCTGGGCAGGGGCTATTGAGAAAAAAGTAAAAAAAATATATATATATATACACACACATATATATATGTGTGTGTCTGAGATTCAACTAACAAACAAGATTGTCTTATGGGCTGTTTCTTGAATTAATAATTTGAAACATACATCCTCGTGTGCAGTGCTAACATTGGTAGGCAGTGGCAGAATTCACTAGAGACCTTGATGGAAGTGCCTAAGCCCCAGGCCCACTCCCTGAGATTGTTTTTGCTATTTTGAGGCATTTTGAAGGAGCGCAAGTTTTAGTTAAGCACATGAAATTCTGGTTCAGTGCGGAAACTCTGCCATCAGCTCAATACATTCACCTGGAAAAGGAATTTAAGTTTTGTGGCAATCTCTGTCTATGCCAATCTGCCCAAATTCCTAACAGACAGATAAGACATATTGGAGGATATGTAAATTGTTTATTGTCTTAAAATTCCTTGCATATCCTTTAATTTTAAAAAGAAGTTAAAAATAAAGTCAGCATTAACAGCATAAGAAATATGTGTTCGAGATACTCATCTGAAGAAAAGTTACCTAGTGTAACTGGGTCTGGGTTGACGGGACTCTGCTGCCTGGAGTGACTGCTGCTACTGCCGCCACCTTTTTTTAAGTCCTCGGCATCACTGTATCTCCGGATCCAGTAATTCAATTCTTCCCGGTCTGCTTCTTGACACCGCCTTAGTACGGTGAGAGATCGCCTTGTTTTTTCTACCATGTCCATTATGCAGTTTAACAGCTATGTGGGAAAGGGGAGAATAGGGAAGAGCGTATAAATCATCACAATTAAAGATTTTACTGAATAGTGAAACAAACCATTTCAGGACAATGAAGGAAGCAATTTTATCCCTGAAGGTTTTGGTCTAGTATTTTCTACAGCTAGATTTGAAATTCAGAGCCAAGAGATGAGAAAATTCAATGGGAATGAGAAGATAGATGTATGAACACAAGACAGAAGGGAAATTTCACCTGAAGGCACTATAGCCAGTAAATCCACCTCTCTAAATACTAATGCCATTACTTTATAAATTAAATAACCTTTTCACAATAAAACAGTAGCCCACTGATCTGGCTTTGAGAATTCCTTTCCAAGATCTAAACATTTCTCTTAAGTGGCTTTCATATCAATTTAGAAATCAAATCCTACATTCTACTTCAAATATTCTCGCTCATTATATTTTTCAAGGATAGCAGGAAACACAATACCTTCAAAGGATCACCAAGCTTTTATTTTATCACATAACCTCACTCCAGTTGTTTTCCAAACATTTTTTAATCCCAAATGATTACTGATGTCTTACGTGGTCAAGATGTTTCCACTCTTCTGCCCATTCTCTGTCTGTTAGTCTGTGATCAATCATTTCTTCTTGACGTGTGCCATGCAACCCTACAAAAATAGAGAAGGCTGAATAACCTTAAAGCGTTCAGTATACAACCCATACACACACAGATTCACAGCAAGGACTATGTGGGCAAACGCGATGTAAAAATACATTTGATTTTGAATGGAGACATGATTCAGAATTACCTAATAGGTTCCTCACAGAATGATAAAATACTACAACTAGAAGGAATTTTAGAGGTCAGCTGGTCAGAAGACTTTATTTTACACAAAGAGACAGTTAAGCGACACTAAGCCCACAGCTAGTTATCCACGTAACACTCTGTAAGTAAAAATATATTCTAACTCTTAATAAATACAAGAAACCACAAGTAGACATTAAGTGCTTTTTAAAGCGTTGACGTCCTGCATTAAAAATAAAGACAGCATAAGTCATTTTACATGGGAAGGGACATGCTTTCCCAAAACAAGCATGGTAAATTTTTCCATATTTCAGCCTTGTATAAATGAATACAATCCTAACACATATACCTACATGACAAAATTAGACCATGAAGAGAAGGCTTGTATAATATGGAGCTACATATACTCATTTGGTTTACCAAAAAATAAAAAATTAAAGTAAATTGGACATCCTTCATTACAAAATTAACATACAAGATATAATTTGACAAATATCATAAATCCAAGTGAACCAACTGAAAATCCTAATTTGAAGTCCATAAGACTTAATGCTCATTAGCATCATAGTTAAGATACCACTATGAAAAAGTAATATATAAGTGTTTACCAAGTGAGCACCAGTATTAACGAATTTAAGCAGTTAGCTAGGATGCCCATTAAAATAGGAAGTAAATGTGTCTCACTAAAAAGATGGGCTGAAAGGTTCCGATCAGAGAAACCTGGAAACGTGTTGTTCCTCTTACATATTCACTTTATATTCTGTTGAATAGGAAAGTCATTGAGCTGTGGCATTATTTTGCAATTTAAACGAACAAAACTATTATTTTTGGTTACCAATTCTCAAAATGTTACTCTGAACTGCAAATAAGGTTTCTTATAGTTTGGGTTTCTAGATAACTGGGCTACCTCTCTGTGGAACTTATGTAAGAATTAAATGACCAAACGAGTTATAAGACACTGAATTTTACTTTTTGTGAGATTTAAGTGGTTAGAAATCCCTTTTTTTTTCGCTGATGTACACAAATAAAGATGAGTCACATGACTCTGTTCAGTCAACCATGTAAAGAGATTTCATTTACAACTGATGGAAGTGAACAAATTTATGACAACCCTTTCTCAGACTAACTGAAAAGCTAAATGCAAGATGCTTTGTACCACTCCTGTCCAATTAGAACATATTCTAAGATATATTTTAAAAGTTAAAATTGTCAATGCCACCTATTGGTTAAAAAGTAAAAGTGCAAATATGTTTTATTAATTTGCATAATATAAACACATTGGGAAAAATAGTACTTAGTTACTGCTCTGTTGTGATTATTTCAAGTTGAAATGTTTGCAAATATGTAATTTTTGTTAACTTATTTGTTGCCTGTGTTTTAGGGAAAAACCACTACTGTTAAAATTAGTCACCACAGAAAATAACCAGAAAGTGATAAGGATATAAATGTGACAGTGACTTCCATGTTAGAGGCATCTGAATATTTGCCTTTAAGGACAAGAATTCCAGAGGTCTCAAAAGCTTGAAAAATTCAGCAGAAGAAATCAGTAATGACACAAGCTGTAACGCCTGGAGTAATATTAATGAGCAACAGGACGTCTGTGGTAGTGCGATTTCAGCATTTGTGAAACAGTACTAAGCTTCATCTCATTTAAAATACTAAGTGTATTAGAAACATGTTTGAGCTCAAGTACTTGCTGAAAAAATGTAAGATTCATTTGCTGCTTTTGAACACTGAAAGTCATTTGTTAGATATAATCAAATCTTTAAAAATAAAAAATAAATCAAGATTTTACATTTACTAATTTCTCTATTTAAGATACTTAAATATTCAGCAGCACACAATTTTTATTTATAGTCATAATACCAGAGGGATGTACCAGGGGAAAATAGCTCATAATCATTAAATAGCTCATAATCACATTTTCATTTGTGGGAAATTTGACACTAATGTTGAGTCTTAACTAGTTATTTTGTTTTAGAATATTTTAACTAGGCTAAAACTCTAAGCTTACTTATAAACTAATGCCGCTAACAGGTTACTTTACTGAAGGATTCTAGTGAGTATATGTACCTACACATAATAGGCATTTATAAATCGTACCAGACTAAGTATATCTTTATGACAATTTTTATATTCTCAAAATGGCAGCCTGATGTAATACCATAATTTGTTGCTCATACATCAAGATTTTATTTTACATTAACACACACTAAACTCTGCCAGACTTTAGGGATGGTTTAGTAGCTGCACATATTTATAGAGATTAGCACTATTAGTTTTATAAGCTAATATAATTAAAAGGTAAGGAACATGGTCTGAAGAAAATCACATAAAACCAATGGATACAGATATAATTCATAAAGGGATATTTTACATTACTTGATGAAAACATAATCGTTGCACATAAGTGTAATTACTTCCTTGCTGATTACTGTATAGTGCACTGGAACTAATATTTCACAAAATAGCACCTGCTGCCTAAGAAACAGGCCATTTGCTAACACATCTACAAAATGGGATCCCTTGAATTGGTCTCACCATGACCTGATGACTCCACTGCTATTTAAAAACATGCAGTCATGGTTTTCAGTACTTAAGTCATAAATAAATGCTAAGGCTTTGTGTAGAAGGGAATTGTTATCACATTTGATTTTGGGGTCCAAATATCAATCCAGATCAAGAAATAGCATAACCACCTTTGAAAGCTCTTCAGAAATGGTACCTGCGAGAACATTAGACAGATTGGCTATTAAGAAAGCACAAATTATATGCTTAGTCATTTGTCTGACACACTATATAAACGTAGAAATTACTGTTGTGGAGAACCAGAACTACTAATTTACTATCTTACAACCAAACCTTCAATCGCCCCTCCCCTCATCCTGACTCTTCCTGCTTTCTAAACATTTGGGGTGTTGGGCATAGAAAGGCAAAAAAGGCCCTACACGTGGAGCCCCTGTTTGCTAGCAACGTACTTGGAAATCAAATGTAAACTTTATATATTAGACTCTCTCTGCCTGTGGCTAAAAAAAAAACAAAACAAAAACGACCATCACTGTAATCAAGTAGTGAATAACTGGCTGGCTACATTCCCCAGAATTCTGTATCCTCAGCTCTGTTTTTGGGTTTTCTACTTGCACTTCATCCCCTGCTCTTTCTAGTGTACTGGCCACTAAGTCACCCGCCTCAGGAAAGTTTGCCAGCAATTCGTTACAAGGTAGAGAAAGTCCTGTTGGTGGGTGATGTGGACACAGGAGATGGAAAAAGAAGAGGAGACTCACTATTGCTCTCAGTTAGACTCATCACTAATTAAGAATTGAAGGCACTCCAGTAACAGTGTACTTACTAATAACCCTCTGATACACTATCATCTCCACCACTGAACCACTAATCATGTGTTTAAAAACTTACCTTGTTCATCTTCTCTCTCACTTTTCATGGTAGACATTTGTTCTACAGAAGGCAATGTCTTCAAAATGCTTTACTACTTTTTTTTTTTTTTTTTTGAGACAGGGTCTTGCTCTGCCACCCAGGCTGGGGTGCATGGTGTGGGGTGCAGTGGCATGATCTCATCTCACTGTAACCTCTGCTTCCTGGGCTCAAGCGATCCTCCTGCCTCAGCCCCACAGGTAGCTGGGGCTAAAGGAGTCCACCACCATGCCTGGCTAATTTTGTAATTTTAGTAGAGACGGGATTTTGTCACAGTGCCCAGGCTGGTCTCAAACTCCTGAGCTCAAACTCGTCTACCCATGTCGGCCTCCCAAAGTGCTGGGATTATAGGCGTGAGCCACTGCACCCAGATAAAATGCTTTACTTCTAATAGTTTTATGCAAAGAAGGAATGAACACAGGGAAATAGAACACATATTTGCCCAAATTCACTTCTTCAGTATTCCGATCCTTGACCCCAAATTGTCAATATTAACTTTAATCACTGGCATTTTCAAGTAAACAAAAGTACCAAATCATTCCTCAGGAAACATCTGTGAAGCCACAGATAGCATACCATATCATACTTTGGAAATATGGAATATCATGGAGGCTCGAAAAAAATCAAAATAAATGTAGAGACTATCTGAAACAAAAGACACAATGCAAGAAAATAAAGTGATTTTTAAAAATATTTGTGGCAGGCAGACTGCATATGAAGTCTCGTGTTAAAAGAGAATTCAAGCTAAAAATTTATTTTGCATTTGTTACAAACACAATTGAGGGTCTTGTATTAATATAGATGCCCTCCTCCAAAGAAATTTAGTGTACTGTCTTAAAGAATACAAGTGATTAGGAGAGAGACAGCGCACAGCTGTTGAAAAGTCTATTAATACCAATCAAGTTTTTTTCATAAAGGAGACAATATAAAGCAAGATAAGATAAGATAATTTTTATCCCTATCACAGATTTCAAGCCTCAAGTTCAGTTCAGAAGTAATGGTGCAAGTCTTCAAGCACCCAATCCCATAAGAAGTGAACAGATCCTTCAGTCTTACCCATAGGTCTGTTTCTGTCCCTGAGGTCCCTGTGGCTGGGGTGTCGATAGGAGTCCCTGTAGTGGTGGGCAATGGCCATATCATCCAAACGGTAATGCTGAGGTGGAGGTGGGGTGGGGTGAGGCAGGCCATTGGGCTGGTAGGATAAGCCGTTATTTGGACTGTACCGCTGGCCTGGGCTAATAGTGCATGGTCGCTTGCTTGGATGTTCTGAGTGCAAAGGCTCTCTGTCAAAGCCATTTTCTTTGGTTCTAAGAGGGAAAAAACAAGAGTTTGTTTCATCATCTATTCAGAAATCAGCACAGTTCAGTCACTCATATTTGAGCTTGGAATAAAGACAGAATATTTTTTACTGACCAGAAACCTAAACTCAGCTTCCCAGAAAACATACGGGAATTCACTGAGACCTGTGTCGAGACCTAAATGATCATAAGCCTGCAGATAGGAGAAAATGCTTCACTTCTCATCAAATTAGCAAATATCTTTTCAGTTGAAGCTCATGTGGTTAAGTCACAAACAAGAGGAAACTCAAGTCTCCTGTAGATAACATTTTCATTCAAAAAACAGTGCTTGATTTCTAACAAGTTACCCTAAGACCGACTATATTTGATGAAGAATCATCAAGGTAAAACATCACCACTCTCTTGATGAACACTTGAGCTACACCTATTCCGTTTGGTATCTGACTTCTGTGTCAGAGAACATCTAAGAACTGTGTTGTTCAATACATTAGCTACACGTGGTTGCTGAACTTAAAATGTAAGTTACTTAAAATTAAATAAAGCTTAAAATTCAGTTCTTCAGTATCAGCAGCCACATTTCATGTGCTCAACAGGCACGCGTGGCCGGTGGCTTCAGTAGTGGACCGCACAGATATATAACATTTCCATCATCACAGAAACTTCTACAGGAAAGTAAGGATCAAACTGAGTGAACACAGCATGCAATGCAATGTCTGGGACCCTGACACTATCTTGAGTCACCAAGGTAATCAATCAGCAGTCATACAGAGCTAGCCTGGACTAGAAGGAAGATCTAGGTCATTATTTTATTTTAAAGTTGAGGAAACACATACACAGAGAGCTAATGTATCCTGTCTGGGGTTACCAGGTTATACGGCAGGACGGGAATACCCTGACGACACATCACCATGTGATGCACAGAACTCTGAACTTGGCTTTCAGAAGGAATGCATTCTATAAATAAGACCTGATAACTAGTCACGATTCCTTGATTCTCAAATAAATGTAGGACTCAAGAAGTAATTTCTGGCTGTATATACTTCTACTGCTTAGAGACTAGCCCCTAATATATTCAATAAGATAGAAACAAACCATATTCAACTTTGACTGTAATCACTGCTCCCAAACTTACTTTTTACTTACAAGACCGGCACTCTTATCTTTAGACAGGTGGTAACATCTATTTTCTCAGGGACATTTTCTCATAAGAATTCTACTGGTTCACAGTGGCTACAGACTTCTACATGCCTTCTTTATTTTAGGTAGTAAAATAACAGCATAGAGGCACTTTTTCTACTTTCCTGGCATCTAGTGACAGCATCTAGTCTTTGTCTGATAATACTAGAGCAATCCAGGTGGAAACTGAATCAACAACAGAGACGATCAGGGGCAACAGGATTCTACAATGAAACATCCTTTATGCCCCTTTAGGGTGGGTCCCGCAGTGACAATTCATACACACCAGGTTGAGAAGAATAAAGGACTTAGAGACAGAAGGTAAAGACATAGAAAGAACTGAGGGTAAATCTTCAGAGTTTTATGTTAAAGAACATGCCCACTACATACTAAGAGGGATGCACTATTCTGAATAGACTGGCCAATATTGGAAATGATGGCAGAGCATAGCCCCCAAGGGAGTGGCAGCCAGGAATCCTAATGCCACTCCCATCAAAGTATGTGTCTACACTAAAACATACTGACTCCTTACATATTGATCATTGATATCAGACTAAAATATCCAGTGTAGCTGAGACCTTACCTAATTGCATTGCTTTAAAATAATTTTTAAAAGTGAACTGAAACATTCTAGATACTGATTTATCTTCTAAGAGTATACCCATGTGATTCAAATCTGTATTTGCATATCCTACAAATTTCTAAATAATACACTTCAATATTCAATGCATATTATCAGCATAAATCAGTTGGAAAATACTGAAGACTATTAGCGGCTGTGAACATAATGCTAACATAGCACCTACCTTACTGGCAGTGTGGTGTAGTGGAAAGAGCATTGGACTGGGAATCAAGAGACCTGAGATCTAGTCCTGGCTCTTCCATGACTAGCTGTGTGACCTTGGGCAAGTCACTTAACCTCTCTAGACCTCAGTTTATTCATCTGTAAAATGAAAGGGTTGGACTAGATCAGTGGTTTTCAAACTGTGCCACCTGAGGTGCTTAAGGGATTTTGTAGGCAATGAAGAACTTTTCCCCCAAAGAATCAAGATTCTCAAGATTTAAAGTGCCAGAGGAACCCACTTCTTATTATCTGTGTTAATCATCGGGGTTCCACTTAAGATTTCATTTTTAAAGGAAAAAGTCTGCGGCTAAAATCAAGTTTGAAAACCACTGGACTAGAAGATTTCTGCAGTCCCTTTTAGTTTGCAAACTCTGCAATTCAAGTATTTTATATTTACAGCTAAATACCATAGTTACACAGATCAAAACACACAGTGCTGATAGTCCTCTGCCCAAACCATAAGTACCTAAGGCAATCACCTTAGCCAAGTTCTCTGTTCCTTGGTTTGAACAATTTATTATTTATACCTTATTTTTTGTGCAAAAATTAGAAAACATCCTCTTAGTGCAGCCCCTGTAGAATTTCTAAATAATGAAACATCTTTCTTTGACCTATTTGGGTCAAATCACTCCAACTTACTAGTTTTCCCTCTCCTTGATCAATGAAAACAACAACAACATTGGAATAATTTTTACAATTTTTAAATGGTTAGATACGCTATTTATCTTCATCCTTAGTGGAACCCTTTGTTCAGTGCTATTACTTCAATGACCCAATTAAATGGGAGGAAAAAAGCATTATTTTTTCCTAAAGCAAGGGCAGTAATGTCCTAAAAGGCAGGCTAGGGCCCGAGTCTGTTCTCTCATTTCAATCAGGTCTTACTGTCCTATCCTGGGGCCCATCACCCTGCTAGCTACTGAAATAATAAAGCTCATGACCTCACAAGGGTAGTTTACATTCTAACAGTTGTGAAACATTAACACTTGCAGAGGTGTGGTGACTAATACCTGTAGTCCTGGCACTTTGGAAGGCTCCAGGAGGAAGGATTGTTTGAGTACAGGAGTTTGAGACCAGCCTGGGCAACATAGTGAGACCTTGTCTCTACAAAAAATAAAAAAAATTGGCTGGGCATGGTGACGTACACCTGTAGTCCTAGATACTCAGGAAGCTGGGGCAGGAGGATCACTTGAGCCCGAGATCGAGGCAGGAAGCTGGGGCAGGAGGATCACTTGAGCCCGAGATCGAGGCTGCAGTGAGCCATGATCATACCACTGCACTCCAGCCTGAGCAACAGAGTGAGACCCTGTTTCAAAAAGAAGGGGAAAAAAAGAAAATACAAAAACTTCCACTGTCCACAAAAATAAAGCTATGAAGGGTCTCTCTGGTGCTTCCTCAAATTACTAATGTCTACTTATAAGGCCAGTTCTATTCAAAGCATGTATGTTCAGAAGGGTAACTCAAACAATTGCCATTTGTCTGTCTGCTTCTTAGAAATGCCTACACCTACCTATATCTCATTTGCTTGGGTGAACTCCATATTTGCATTCTTCGTTGCCCTTTTCAGTGTATTAGGCAAAATTAGCAAAGACTTTTCATTGTCCCATACCAGTATACCCATGAAATAACTCAAATTCTAGTCGAAATTTGAAGTGAGAAGTCTGTTATGTCTTAAGTATTTCTGAAAGATTTTATTTGTTTTTTAAGTCTACCTGAGGATGTTCTATCTCCTTACCAGGCGACATTTTCCTCAACACAATCTAACCACTTCCACATTTAGATCCCAATCGTTTCTCTCTCGAGGTTTAATGTTCTAAGGGCAGGGGATCCTTAGGACCCAGTTGTGTGATCTCCAGTTACCATCTTTCTGGCTTCAGTATTCTGCTCAGTGAAATGGGACTAATAGAAAACAACACTTGTAGAAACAAATTAAGAGGCAACCTAATTTATACTTTACCCCATCTCAGGCTCTTTTTTTCCCCAGCTCCTCGATAACAGAAACTGTAAACTATTAGGAAAAGAAAATAAATGTCCTTTAAAAACTACATGAGGCTGGGCGTGGTGGCTCATGCCTGTAATCTCAGCTGTTTGGGAGGGTGAGGTGGATGGATCACTTGAGGTCAGCAGCTTGAGACCAGCCTGGCCAACATGGTGAAACTCCGTCTCTACTAAAAATACAAAAATTAGCCAGGCGTGGTGGAGCATGCCTGTAGTCCCAGCTACTCGGGAGGCTGAAGCAGAAGAATCACTTGAACCTGAGGCAGGGAGGTTGCAGTGAACCAAGATCATGCCACTGCACTCCAGCCTAGGTGACAGAGCGAGACTCCATCTCGAGGAAAAAATAAAAATAAATAAAAACAAAAACTCTACACGAAATATTTTTTAAATGATGATTAGCTAGTGTGTGCTGGTAATCCCTTAGTAACATTTATATAAAACAGTGTAACATTCAAGGAAACAGGGAAGTATGAAAAAAAATCCATCATAAAATCATGACAATAAGTAGAACAAGAGGACAAATCTCCATGGCAGAAGTGGGTGTAAGTTTTTTTCTCTACATTGACATTTTTTTTTTAATGTGAGGAAATACCACTATAAATATTGTTTTAGGGGAAGGTAAATTGATAGAGCACAATAAACCTAAGAAAGAAGAAACTTAAATTCTAATATTCATCCTGCTATTTATTTATTTAAATAAATTATGTGCCTTACGCCCTCACTTATCTGAGTTTTGACAGACATTTCACAAGTCCAAACTGGCCTCATTTCTCTTTTGCTTTCTGTACCATCTTCTACCTATTACCCAAGTAGAAACTTGAAGTCACTCTACAACTTTCTTTTCCAAATCTAAGTCCTATTGCTGATCTCAAGCATCTCTACACGGGTCCCTCCTTCCAGTCCCAGGATACCTTTGTCTTGGCCCTTGTCACACCACGGTGCCACTTTGCCAGTATCCCCCAGAGTCACGGGCCCCAGATTTGTTTGCTGTTTGTCTCAGCAGCCCAGCCAAGTCCCATCCCTAGACTGTAGTTCCTTGAAAAATGAGTAGGAGTGAGACACTGGGTCTAAAATTCTTTTAAGACCAGGCATTGAAGATTTACTTTATTTTATTCTTATATTTTAGAAGTCTGTATCTAAATCTTAGGATGGTAGTTCTATTAAACACAGACCAAAGACCTTAATAACATCAAAGACATCTTCCTTTCCTTCTCTAACACGTGCAGTTTAAGACTGCCATAGAAGGACTAGACATTGAATCGGGGCGGGGGGGAGGGCAATCATTCTCATCATCATTATTTTTAAAACATAATTCAGCAAAGGGTCTCTTCAGAAATGGTTACGAAAGAGGTGACTTTAGATATGAATTTCACATAATACACTTTTATTGATACTGAATAAGGTATGGAAACAAAATACATTACAAACTCCCCAGCGCCCTTAAAAAGAAAATCAAACTAAAGGAGAGAAGCACCTTTAATCTCTCCATTGCTAAACAGCCACCTAGGAGTGAGAACTTTCTGAGCAGTGTGCTAATACTTTTAGAAGTAAATAAGAGGCAGGTGGATACTTGCCACTCCAGACACACAAACGTGATGCCCAGCCCTTCAAGGATTGCAATATGCAGGTTGGGGGAGCCATCTGAGCCTTCCCTCCAGCAGTGAGAAGGTGGAATGCTTCCGTCACATGTCTGAAGCTGACCATCTGCTCAACAGTTAGGCTGTCTGTTAGTGGCTGCTCCCCTTGCCTTCTCTAATCTCTGCCACTGCTGAAGTATTCAATTTCTGCTGCTCCTGCTGTTTGGAACTCTGCTTTCTGATTCGAATCTGTCATCTGTATGTTTCTATTGGAGCCCTCCAGTTTTTTCTGGTCAGTGAACCAATCACTGCATTTGGTTCCTGGGCTGTCTGTGACTGTTTTTATTGTATTTCAGAGATGCATTTTTTTAACCAAATAAATAAATAAAGATGCCCGGAAGAGAGACCATTTAATACACTGCTAAAAATGACTGCATTAAGTTTAATTTGAATTATTTGATCAATAGTGGTTTTTGTTCTGTTTGTAGTGTTCTGTTTTGTTTTAGGTACCCAGTATGTGCAATGCACTATCCTGTACTTCAGTGGCAGTACAAAGACGAGAGAAACATGGTCCCTCAACCTTCCATAAGATTATTATTTAGGGCAGACTTTAATTCTTTACCATTAAAATGATTTAATTGGAGGTACAAGACTTCTATACTTTCATACAGGACATGTATACAGAAGGTACCATTAAAAACAGAACAAATGTGGTATGTGAGAGCAGAGTGAGAGATTACTCCAGAATGTGTACTCAAAAAGACAGAGGTTTTGGAGTCACATGGACTTGGCTTCAAATTGTGGCTACGCTATTTGCTGGCCATATGAACTCAAAAGGCTGAATCCCCTAAGAGCCTCAGTGTTTCTGCCTGCAAAATGGGAAATGATTACCCAAAGCTATGGAGAGAACTATAGGAAAGAATCTAAGAAAAGAGCCTAACATGAATTTGGCATTCAATAAGTTAATCAAAGCACTCTGTTTTCAAGCAGGGGCATTCAGAGGCTAACGGTACAGAATCACGGCTATGAGAGCATGGGCGTTTGAGTCCAAGAACCTAGGGTCAGAATCCCATTAGGGCTTCTGACAAGCCATGTGACTTCACACACATTATTTGGCCTTCTTGAGTCTATGTCATAGGATTGTGAGGAAATGAATGCTATATGTTAGTCTGTCGATTATTTAGCACAGGGCCCAGCATACCTGAAGTGCTCAGTAAACAGTAACCATTATTATAGTATTTATAAGTGGGAAGCTTTCATTCAAATAGTAGATATTCAGTTAGGCCGTGAGGTATTAATAGAATTACGACACATAAGAACTAGGAAAGACAGTAGAAACCATCAGCTGGAATACAGATTAAGAAGTGAGGAGTATGCAGTAAGGTTAGACCCTAACAAAGCAGCAAGAAATCAGGTTAACAAGTTAAAGTTTAAGCTGGAATGTGGAGAGAACAAAATGCCCTCTATAATTTTGTGCTGGGCACAGTGGCTCATGCCTGTAATCCCAGCACTTTGGGAGGCCGAGGTGGGTGGATCACCTGAGGTCAGGAGTTCAAGACCAGCCTGGCCAACATGGTGAAACCCTGTCTCTAATAAAAACACAAAAAATTAGCTGGGCATGGTGGTGGGCCCCTGATGTCTCAGCTACTTGGGAGGCTGAGACAGGAGAATCGCTTGAACCCAGGAGGTGGAGGTTGCAGTGAGTCAAGATCCCTCACCGAAGCCTGGGCAATAAGGGCAAAACTTCATCTCAAATAAATAAATAAATAAATGTAATTTTGTGCTATTTCACTGAAAGACCTCCCAACTGATGTGACTAATATTTTTAAAAATCACTCCTTGCAACTGTGGAATACATAATAGAAGGAACGCGAACTAGAATGTATAAATTGACACAAAATCCCTACATTTTTTTCATAGAATACTGAATGCAGGTTATACACATTTAATTCGTATTTGCACAGTTGACCCTACAATTCCTTGTAAAGCATATCTATCTTTTCTTTTAGAAAGATAAAAATAGTGAAATCTCCTTCATTTTACAGAAACAAACAAAAAAATGGACCTAGTCGGTTTAGTTGGTGTGTACTGTTGTAACAATCTTACAAATACAACCAATATGATTTCAAAACGATTGCCTTTGACCCTCCAACCTTCAGCATTTTCTAACTGAGGAACACAGTTAGTCAGGAACACAGGCTAGCTGTGGCTCTTCTACCGTTAAAAAGATATATAAAACCTCAGAATGTTATACTATGGCATCTACCCACTTGAGCAACTATAGAAAATAAATGAGGGAAAGTAAGGTGAAAAAAGAGAAGCTTAAGTCTTAGTTGAGTTTCCTTATTTAAATTCTGCACATTGAAACATATTTTATGCAACTGGAAGATTTCAAGTATGCAAATTTGCTTGTTTCTCACTAAGAAACTTTGCAACATTAGGCAAGTTCTTTGGGCCTTACTTTGTGCAAGAATAAAGAGATGGGAGCCAGCTGGGTGTGGTGGTACACACCTAGGTCCTAGCTACTCAGGAGCCTGAGGCAGCAGGTTCACATGAGCCCACGAGTTTGAGACCAGCCTGGGCAACATAGTTAGACACTGTCTTAAAAAAAAAAAAAAAAAAATACAGATAACATCCCATGAGCAAATCCATAAATTTAAAGTATGTGTAATTTTTTTTTCTTTTGGTATGAAATATAAAAAGGCAGGGTGTGGTGGCTAATGCCTGTAATCCCAACACTGTGGGAGGATCACATGAGACCAGGAGTTCGAAACCAGCTTGGGCAACACTGCAGACCATGCCTAAGGAAAAAAAAAAAAGAATGGGGCCTGGTGTATCCATAAGATCCCTCCCAGGTGACAAATTACATATCTCTAAAGTTCATGCAAGTCTTTTTAGAGAATAATGTTTAATTCTTGGGGGAGGAGGAAATACATATTAATCCAACTACAAGGCCTTTGTATTGAAAGTTTAGAAGTGTTAAACTGAGAGTAATGTAAAGCATAATTACATTAAAATAATGACATGTAAGGGGATTAATACTTAACATCAATCATTTGAGATAGTAGGGGGAACAAAATGGGAAACAAAACAACAATGTTACCCATACAAAAGCAAAGATTATTTGATTTGATTTCTTAAGCAAGAAGAACCCTAAATCAGAAAAGTAGCATAACAGGTGAGAATACGATACTAAAGGCAAATTAGATCAAAAAGCTGTGATATCAAAGCTCTGAGAAAAGAAAGACAGCAATGATAATCATCCTAACACAATTATTTTCTTTAAATCTTAATAATTTTAATCCTTTCTGCAGTCTCAAAGAAAGAAAGCATTATCTAACAGTTCTTTTCCTTCCTCCTACACAAAAGTGCTTGTCTTTACGAGCTACCACCGTGAGCAGTTTTAAGGAGTGCTCTTAGCTTCTACTCTGTATCTGAGAGAGTTTTCATTTCGTTTACATGGCTCCAAAACAAAAGACTGCATTCTCTTCTTCAGCACCTCCCATCACAGCATGATAGAAGAATAAATGTTTACTATAAATAACTGACTTTTACATATTAACAAAGAATAGAAATCAGAATTTTCTACTTAGTTTCCCTAATATTTTGGGAAAGAAATAACATAATTTTATAACAAAAATTGTCTTTTTCTACTTTGGGTTCTACAATATTCTCTCACAGACCTACAACATCAGTACACTTGTTCAGAGACACTCTCCAGAGCTATATTTAAAAGAAAGTAGAAAACATTTCACTGTTCCATACAAGAAGAAAAAAAAAAAGATTTCATAGACTTCCCTAGAGTACTCATTTCTCTGTAAATAACAATAATGTTTAAAAAAGGAAAAAAACATAACCAGTGACAATCATATTTAAGGACAAGAAGAAAGTTAAATTTGCCAAAACCCATCCCTGAAACACGTGATGACTGTTTAGTACATTAACTCAGCAATCGTCACAGAATTTAAGCTCCCAAAGTTGTAAACAAAATATAGAGCGCTCTTTTGTTCATGACATGTCATGAACAAATTACCAAAATGTGTTTTCTCCTCAGGTGTCAGTTTTTCCCTCTTTTAGTGACTGATGGCTCCCAGTGTTATTACAGAAACAGATTGATCTTTTTAATGAGCCAGTTTAATAGACTCCAAAATCTCACCGTGGCTGCTCATCCATGTCAGACCATATGTACCAACAAAACATTCAGTAAAACAAAAAAAGCTCTGCTGTCAGACAGCTCCATACTCTATAAAATTTCATATAGTAGATCTGGATATACAGATAAATAACCAGAGAAGAGGAAAATGCATATGCAAACAAGATACAGAAAATATATGCAAAAAGAAAAAATACTGTAGAGGCCCATATTTTCTTGGCTCTGATCAAATTCCCACAAGATACAAATGTATTTACACAACATATTCTCATTACCCTTCCTCCTAACTCTAAGGAAACCCATTTGCCATCTTTGCGATATAATGTATATTTCAGTGCTCCATTTGATAAAGAATATTCCATCCAAAGATTAACCATGTGAACTCTGACTCTGGCAACCATCCATGAAAAACCAAAGGGAAAATCAGACCAAAGACTCTTTTTAGGAGAGTTCTACCCGACTGAATGCATACACTGATGCATGCACAGCGACGGAGCATCAAAACAAGAATGCTGAGCGTCTGCGGAATTTAAGATGAAGTTTTCACATCAATATTAACACACTGCCCAGCACTTACCTTAGGACTGTCCAATGATAGTCTAAAGTCATGATACATTCAAACATAAAATACTGGGAAAGAGCTAGTGAGAAAACAGTTGGAAATACAGAGAAATGAATGAAACAGATTTTCATATTCCCTGTTATGGTTATTTAGCAGTTAGGAATGCCAGAGTAAGTTGTGTGCATTTTCAATTTTGCCTACAGGATCATCTCTGCATTTATCTTAGCTATCTAAACCTTTCCCTGTTACACTCCCCCCACCGCAACAACCCTAAATACATTTCCTTCTTCCAATTTTCCATTGAGTCTCTCCTTCATTCTTTCATCATGGAGCTAAAATATCTCACTATCTGTATGTCATACTCATTTCCTGCAGGGTAAATGGGTTCAGGTCAAACAGGAATGCACGTGTAAATCATCTAATGTTGAGCCACCTCTTGGTTTTCAGCATCATGTGGACACGCCACTCAGGCATCAGGATTAAGCAGTTCCCTTTAAAAGCTAAATTACTAAGTGCTCTATTTCACTCTTCAATGTGACCAAGAAAATACGAGTTGCAAGAATAAGAAAGTAGCTCTGTTTGTGGGTCACAGATGAAGGTAGGCCTATAATACGTCAAAAGGAGACTAATATTTCACTGTTTGCTTTAGGAATTTTAAACTATTAAGAGGTTCTATGTCAAGAGGAACAAAATTCCAGAGATTGTAGCATAAAAACTGCTTAACAGAGGATTATGCAATAACAGTATGTAAACTGGCTGGCTTTTAAATAACATTCTGATTTGCAAAGCAGCTAATACATTTAAGGATAGCTAAGTCGGTCACAAAGAGATGTCTCTGAGCAGCTCCAAAGATCTTAAGCTCCTATGAATGTGGAACATAACTGTGTCAGGGTGTTAACCTCTCGAAGGCTGTCACACCCATGCCTGATGAAATGCAGCAAAAGAGAATAGATAAGCAGAGAAAGAAAGCAAAGTATATGCTACATAAGTTTTTGAATATAGCTTCATTATAAAATTCTCCATATTTCAAAAATACTATGCAAAATGATGCTAATAAGACTGTGCATTCCTATACCAGAAGATACAGATGAGGATGAGGTATTCACAAAAATTATTTTACTACGGTAAATGGGAAATTTCATGTGTATGCTTTATTCAACAATTACTTTGTAGGGTTTAATGGAGAAGTAGTTTTATGTTACATTTCTTTGCATTCTCAGTTATGAGAGCACAGTATCTGATAGAACAGTATCTAACAAGTAAAATTTTCAGCAAAAATACCATCTATGGTCTCTACTGTATAACTCTTATCTTCACTTAGTTCATCTAGTGTCCCAGAAGTTTTCTCTTAGTTCGTATACAAACCAAAACGAATAGCTACTGTACTGTGTTAAGAAATACATACAGACAAGCTTCAAAACCATCACATTTTAAGGAAACTAGGAACAGCCAATTTCAGAATATTGAAGTAAAATATGTGGTTGGGTTAAATTACTTAATAAATGAGAATTTAAATACTGATGTGCATCTAAGAGCCATCAGTTGTACTTGGAAAATCTAAAAAATTGTTCATCTTCACCATTTAGCTTTACTATTACAAGCAGAAAAGATTAATCTATACAAAAGCCAAACTGTCACAAGCCAGAGATTCAAAACTCTGTAAAATCCCAGGCCAGAGACAGATTCAGAGACAGATTCTCAAGATGGCCACAATGGCTTATTGCTATTGTGCAAGAGACATAGGCCGGCAGTTTAATTGTCACAATAAACGTGTTAAACGTTGAGAAAAAGGCCATGGTTCATCCAGGCTCCTCCTCCCTCTCACCTGTCTGGAGTTCGCCTCTTCCCGTTTTCGTTCACATCGAGAAGCAGCTCTGAGGAGTCAACAGGTGAGGTGGTGCTGGCATCCAGAAGCAGCTGTTCATGCTGGGCGAGGTACTGGGCAGGGTTCTGTTTGGCCAGTCTTGCGCAGTGGAGGAGCTCACGCTGCAGCAGGGGCAAGTTGGCCTGCAAGGGAATGACAGGAATGAGAGGAAGGACTGAAAGGCTTCTTCTGTCCTGTTGACTTACTCTGCTTTTCGAACACTGGAGCAGAGTATGCAATGCAGCTACATCCAAGGTCAAATGCATGCCATGGACTGGAACCACAGGCACAGTTCTCAGCACTGGGCTACCATGTGCCCAGATTGCCCTAAGTGTGAGGTGACTGACCCCTGTATATTACTTTACCTCTCTTTTATTTCTTCACTGATAACATTGCGAGTGGCACATTATTTTTAGGGTCACTTTATACTCGAATATATGTTCTACAGTATGTGAGAACCTAGCTCCAACAATAAGAACTTTTGTTCTCCACAGGGAAGATAAAGGGTATACAAAATATATACACAGTCCAATTGATTTCAGAATAGTTGCCCTGATACATTCAATTTTGTATCTGGTGACTCACAAAGGTCAAGCAGGCTAATCCTAGAAAATATCTTTTATCAAGTACTAACTTAATGAAAATACACTTAAAAATATAGACATGAACATAGAGATTATTTTCCATAGTCATCAAGTTCAGACAACATTTAAGTAATGGCCTGGGTATAGTCACATATCCCAAATGGAATTAATGCATAAAGCAGTATATTCTAGTAGTCTTCAAAAGTAATCTGCCTTCTTTGTATCAGTTTTATTCTAAGGAATGTATACACACACACACATACAGACACACACATATCTCTTCTAATGTTAGAAGAAACCCTGTATACTGGTCATTCTTCCTCCTCAGCTAGGTCAGCACCTTGAATAAAGAACAGGCTGGCTGATAGGCTGATCGGTAATTCTGGCAATCTCAAATGTAATAAGAGAGAAAGAGGCAATTTCACACATAGTAAAGGCATTAAAATGAAAACCTAAGAAGGCATTTTACTCTGAACTTACTTTGACATTATAAATCCAGACTGTCATTGCTTTCTCTCTCTCTCTTATTTTTATTATTGTTTGGGGAGGGGCAGTAAGGCAGAAGAACGGAGAGGATACTGGGAAGAGTCATTAGCACTCATCCCCAATAACACTTAATTCCGGGAAAGATCAATCACATAAATCTCTTTGCAACTTGAAGATTTCATTTGCAGGAACCAGGTGCCATGTACACCGATTAACCCATCAGGTAGAAAAGCATTTCTGAATACAGGAGAGGTCCGGCTGACTCAATTTTTGGGCCCAAGAGCCTTAAAAAATAGCCCTCTAGAGAATCATGGACAGGAACTACGGCTGGCTACTTGTACCTCAAATCCATTTTTTTTTTTTTCCGTCAGTGCTCTTTATTTCTTTATGTAGAGCCAAGTTTCTGGCCTATATCATTTTCCTTTACTCTGAAGAACTCCTTTTAACTTTTCTTTTTTTTTTTTTTTTTTTTTAAGTTCCAGGGTACAAGTACAGAGCATGTAGGTTTGTTACATAAGTAGATGTGTGCCATGGTCATTTGTTGCACCTATTAACCCATTATCTAGGTTTTAAGACCCATATATATTAGCTATTTGTTCTAATGCTCTCTCTCCCCTCACCCGCTAACTCCCCTCAAGTCCATTTTCTAACAGTATCAATCAAGAAACCATCTCGTAATCACACCAAAGCATATTTCTATACAAGATATAAAATACTAGGGTATTTGCTAAAGATAAGTGCGTGCCATACACTGTAATAATGGAAATGACTTC
>NC_037676.1:94414033-94533700 GCF_003255815.1 Theropithecus gelada
CTCTGATGACTGACAAAATTTGGCAATTTGTGACCTAACATCATAACAATATTGCTCCACCCACTTTTTTGTGCATGTTTCCTTTTATAATAAAGTACAGGAGCACCAAGTTCTAAGTTCTTCATATCCCCACATTCAAAACATCTTCACATGAAACTATGAATAAACACCAACTTCCTATCTGTAACAATAAATGGCAAGGAGCCAATTTTTAAAAATCTATCATTTTCTTTCTATGACTCATTTTCAAAAGGACAGTACTTCCAGTCCAGTGCAGTGGCTCATGCCTGTAATCCCAGCAACTTTGGGAGGCCAAGACAGGAGTGTTGCTTGAGTCCAGGAGTTTGAGACCAGCCAGAGCAACAAAGTGAGTTGATGTCACAAAAAATTTAGCCAGGTGTGGTGGTGTGTGCCTGTAGTCCCAGGGGAGGCTGGGAAGGGAGGATTGCTTACACTTGGAAGGTCAAGGCTGCAGTGAGCCTTGCTGGCACCAATGCGAATGCATTGGATGACAGAGAATGGGTATGGGTTACAGAGAAAGACCCTGTCTCAAAAAGATTACTAAAAAAAATTTTTTTAAAGGAAAAAAACAAAAAAGACAGTACTTCCTAACATTTTCTTAACTCCACCTAAACATCAGCGTAATGTGATTATGATTTAGTACCTAGGTTCAAATCTGTCACTACCAGCTGGGTGGCCTTGTATATTTTACTTAACCTCTGTAACCTCAGTTTGCCCATGTATCAAATGTATATAAAAATCACTCCCTCAAAAAAAAAAAAAAAAATCACTCCCTCAAATGGTAGTTCTGAGAATTATGTAAAATGGCTTATAAGCCAAATGTTTAAAACAGAAGTCTGCTACTCAATGAATATTCACTGCCTATTATATGTAAGACATCATTAATTAATGTCTTCCCCTATTTTCCTCTTTAGGCTTTTAGATTTAAAAAATATATATTTTAAAAGTATTTCACACAAAAGTATGCCACTTGGGAAAAATCTACTTAAAGCTACCACGTTTTTCTGCATTTTCAATTATGGAACCACTGTTAATAAAGAACAGGTCAAATTTATAATGCAATTTAAAAAAAATTTTTTTGCTAAGAACAACACATTCACCATTTACTTGATACAATTATTACTTTGGATTTACTTTGTGGTTCCTTGGACTAACTTATTTACATGTTAAAAAGCTTATTATGCAAATTCAAGAATGAATAAAAAGGAAAAGATAAGTGACTGACAAAAGTATCTGAAGGATGCCAACACACCTCTTGTGAATATCACCTTCCTGTCTTAGAAGTTTACAAGGTGGAGCTGATAGATTGTGAGAAACATGGAAGTCTTTTGTTCTTGGAGCAGGGAGGAGAGGCAGTTAATGGTTAAAAATTAAATTGTAAAATCTCTATCAAATATGGGCTATAATGATTTGAAGTATGTCTTCTGAACTAGGCTCTCACCCAGCCTTCTAATTCTGAAACTCCTTTTGCAAAACACAACTGGTATGGCTTTGCCCCGATAGGTCCATATAATAAAAATAAATAATCTATTTCAAGAAAACGGAGACTGCTGCCTATCATTCTAATTTGAGTTCGACCATAATCCTGGACAATGAAAGAACTGCATATATGACGCATAGCTTCTCCGTGACTCAGAGTGATATGGGAGACTAGCCTTCCTAAATACTCGAAAATCCTCTGCTTCTATAGAAAATCACAACACATGGAAAAGTGACTTAGAATGCAAAAAAAGATGTATGTTCTATTTTCCAGTGTGACAATGTGCAGAACATAGTGTAATATGCAAAAACCAACAGTTCTCTTCCCAAACTAGTGGTGTCGGTAATTCTACCTATAATGAAGATTCGTTTTTTTAAAACAAAAAAGAAATAGTGTTTACCAGGGGCTGGGGATAAAAGAGATGAGGAGTTACTGTTTTATGAATACAGAAGGTTTCAGTTTGAGGTGATGAAAAAGTTCCGGAGATGGACAGTGGTGGTGGCTATACAGCAACGTGAATATACATAATGCCATTAAACTGTACACTTAAAAATGGCTAAAATGATAAACTGTATGTATATTTTACTACAATAAGAAATTTCAATGTTATTCATCTTAAAAACAACACTAGATAAAAGAAGAATGTGTTGTTATAAATTCGTGTTCATCTAGGCCAATGATAAAAATCCCCTAAAGCAACAAAATTAAAATGAGCACCCAATCAGATTGAGTGACTCAACATAACAAAACCATTTTGTCATCATTGAAAGCTACTAGACATGCCAGGAGAGTATACTTACTGAAATACTGAAACACATGTGCACATACATACACATACACACACGTGTGTATATATATATAAACATAGACATGTGTGTATATGTAAGTATACACACATATATATACACACACACATACACACACAGACACATGTTTATGGCCAATATAACAATAAATTTGTATAACTATATCTTTATTAATCAAATAGTGAGAAAAAGAAAAAACTCTGGTGGGGTCAATATATAATGCAGAATTTAAAAGACTGTCACTACAGCATGAATCAGACTTGCACACACTCTTCAGATGTAGAAACTATTGTAACAAAATAGCTGTGAGAACAGTGTCTATATATCTACATATCTGAGTCTCCCACTCACACTATCCCTTACACCAAGAAAACTGGGTTGGTTTCCATTTGCTTACCACTAGTCCCAGAACGAGGGTGCGAACTCTTTCTCCTATCTCGGGTGAAATGTCATTGCCAAACTGCTGCAGGGTAGTAAGGAACCTTTTCAGCTTGCTGAGTTGCCTGGCGCCACAGGCTGGGGGCAGCTGTTGATTAGCCAGAGAGGAGGAGGAAGAGGAGGAAGGCCCATTGCTGAAGCCATTGGGTGGTGAGGGGGCGCCATTCAAGGCTGTAGGAGAATGGCTCGTGCCATTAGTTACTGTCAAGAGCACAAAATCAGAAGGAAATCATAAACTTACAGAGAACATACATGAGGAAATTGCCACCAAGTTTCCTACCATTTACATCTACATAAAGGTTTTATAACTTTTTAAATGTTGGGACTTTTTAAAAATGCTTGGACTTCCCATGGTTACTACATCCTCAGGTACTCTATAACTAAATGGGTCTACTCCTCATACTGAGTGATGGTATCCTGAACAGAGGCTAATAATAAATGGAGTCTGCTGCAACCCAGGGCCAGCCCTGCCTCCCATGTGCACATATGCCAACCACCTGAAATGTTTCAAAAATAGAACAGACAGCTTCGGATGTCAGCCTTTTGTCGCAGGCTTACATCAATATAACAGGACTATTCCTTTCCAAACTGCTCCCCTAGAGAAAGTGTACATTTGGTGGAGACTAAATTTATCATTGAACATTTTTAATCATGTTTTGTACACACAACTGACAGCTGTGTTTATAGGAATAGGACTTTCAAGTTTTAACCTTCCACCACCCAATTAGAAGGCTATTTTCTCCCCCTCATACTTCTTAACTACTTCTTTAGGAAAAATGCATATTTCAAGTACAAAGCCAAAATGGATATGGTGTTTAACAAGGAGTTATTTCAAGAAATCAAAAGGAGACATCTCAATTCAGCCAAGAGCATGGAGTGGTGATAATTCAGTAAATTCATTTCTGATAAAATTTGTTTGCACATCAAGATGACAATCCCTGTCACTCTGTAACTCATTAATATGTACACTAATAAGAAGTACATAAAAAGAAAGCAAAAAGTTGATAATCCATAAGAACCAGAATTTAAAAATCTGCATCCTTTGCATTAAAGAAAATGTTGATTTTATCATGTTAAGTCAATTAATTTGATAAGCAGACCTTTATCAAGCCCATCTTTTTAATTTAATTTTGATATAGTTTGAAAATGTTTTAAAGACGATGTTACTGTTAAAAGTTTCATTTTGACATAATAAAATGGTTCTCTTGTCCCAAATGAGTATCATAATAACCTGTCAAGATATGCCAGCTCACCAGGACATCTCACAGGAGACATATGCCTACCCCTGTGGCTTTGGGTAACAACAAACCAAATATAAGATGACAGCGTTATAACTTGGCATTGCACAATCACCTGCTCCTTACACATTTGGAAAGGTCTTTTAAATGGCAGCGCAACACTGCATAAACAGCCTGAGATGTGTATTTTGCTAATCCCTTATAGTCCCACAGATCTATTTTTGCCTTTTAGTTATTTTTCATTCATATGGATTTCATGGCACATGGTGTGCAAAATAGCTGCAACCGATAACATTTACTAGTTTCACAATTCCTTGACAACAATTTCAACCCGGATTTTGAGATTTATTAAAACAAAGTTACTAACTATCCCTAATGAAATATACAGGAAAGAATGGGAAGTCGCAGTTCTGTCAGAATTTTCTGTCCTTTCCTTTGGACTGTACCAAAAGCAATACACTCCATTGAGAGAACACAGGACTTGAGCCAAGCAGGAATGGAGTAAAGTTTTAGTAAGAGTCTGACAGGTTCAAGACAAGAAAGACACAACCGGGCACAACAGCTCACACCTGTAATCCCAGCACTTTCGGAGGCCAAGGTGGGAGGATCATGAGGTCAGGAGTTCAAGACCAGCCTGACCAACCTGGTGAAATCCCATATCTACTAAAAATACAAAAATTAGCCGGGCTTGGTGGTGCATGCCTGTAATCCCAGCTACTCAGGAGGCTGAGGCAGGAGAATCGCTTGAACCTGGGAGGCAGAGGTTGCAGTCAACTGAGATCGTGCCACTGCATTCCAGCCTGGGTGACAGAGCGAGATTCTGTCCCCCTTAAAAAAAAAAAAAAAAAAAAAAAAAAAAGGGCAAGAAAGGCACTTCTCACTTCAGAAAATTTTCTGTATGATATTGTTGCATATCAATATCCCTTTTAACTCAAGGATATTATATTTTAACATTATTTGCAACTGCTCTAAATAGAAGAAAATGGTGTTAGAAGACCAGAAGTAACCTAGAAATAATAATAGCACATTTCCATGTTCCAAGTCATGCTGAACAAACTAAAAGAGCTCCACATTAAGATGAATTAGAAGTTATAGTGGTAACAACTGGAATTACAGACGAAATGCTGCTTCATTTGCTAAAATCATAGCAGACTACAACTTTGAAGCAATAATGAAAAGGAAGGCAAATATTGGCAGTCATACAAATTATACCTAAGCTATGATACTTCTGTGCTCAGTACCTACTCACTGGCAAACAAATGATTTTTTTTTTTGCTTCATTTCTGCATTATACATTGATGCTGAATCTTATTTTCCCTTGATTTTTTCATTTGCAGAAAAAAAAATCTAATTTAAACTTTAAAACCGAAACTCAAAAGCCTGAAATGACTACTTACATGTTGTCGGTGTGAATGAACTGGTTCTTGGAGCTCCTTGAGTAGTTGGGGGAGGTGGCATCGTTGGAGGAGTCAGCCTAGATTGCGTCTTCACATCCACAGGTGAGTCTGGCATTGTGGAGTGCTTCTCAGTACGATCTGGAGGATGCCACCAGGAACATATTATTTTACTCCTTAAGCACCTCAGTTTTTCAAGTGGGGTTTATCTTTTTTAAAAGCAAGTGAACAGAAGAAATTCAACATCTTCTATCAATAAAATACGCTTATCTACTGAAGTTTAAATCAGGATTTTATCATCCAAACCCCACTTAAGAAGGTATAGCACAGATGGCAGGACCTCATTCGTAACTAGGTTATATTATATCCTATTGTTATTTCTGGCTTTGGCAGATGCTACCTTGGTAGTGTTATATGCAGCAGCACAACTGCACTGGAAGCTGAAGCCAATGTTAGCAAGAGGTAGAAAATAGATGAGGAAGTGGGATGATAATGAACCCCTCATGACAGCTCAGAAATAACAAAAACCTCAAGTCCGTTATGCAGGTGAGGTACTGGTAGGAGCCAGCTCTTTGTAATGATTTTCTGTAACACCTGCCATCCCTTTGCTATCCTTAGTTTCCTGGCCTCTTAGATGAAACAGGTTATTGTCTTCCAGACATATTTCGCACTTCAATTTTTCCTGCCCTGTTTTAAAAATCACTGCTACATAAGTGAAATGTGTTATACAATGAAGTGAAGCTATTATTTACTTAGAATGTGTAAATTTATGACTTGCCATTTTAAAAGCATGAAACCAATACTCCAATTAATCATTTCAAACAGGAGTGAGAATGTAAAAGTCCCAAATGGAGAACTAAAAAGAACTAGACACTGCTAATATTGTTTTCATGAGTTTGTGGCAGATACGAAGAAATTTACTGATTACCCAATAATGGACATTCATACTTCCGAAATGCTTTCTCTTAAGTATACTTTTCCCTTGACATTTTGAACTGTTTTTCTCAATCTAATCTACTTATCAAAGCAACAGACCTTTTGATCTGTTCAAAGCAATTTCTTAACACTTTGGTTGTAATAAACATTTAAAAGTTGAAATAATGTTGCTATCATCTTAAGGAAGATGCAATAAAAGAATAAAAATAATCATTCAAATAAGAGCATTTGCACAATGAGTTAGTCAATACCAGTATCAGAGTCTCTATTTTTGGTTGTTTCTTTAGATCTAATTCTTTCACAAACATGTGTAGGCATGCACAAGAACACACACACACCCAAAGTGTTTCGAGGCACCTCTTGCAGTTACAGACACAAATATCTCACACTTGGGCTTTTAGAAAAGTGAAGTAACTATTAAGAAAGAACAAGCCTTTAAAAACGTTACAATAACCACAGTGAGAAATTCTCAAAACTACTTAAAGGTCAATTATTGAAAGAAAAGGAAAAACCCAAATTACTACTATCACAATTCCAAATCTACCTCATTTTTGTTCAAAGCAATTTCTTAACACTTGGGTTGCAATAAAACACAACATTTAGAAGTTGAAATAATGTTGATATCACTTTAGGGAAGATGCAATAAGAGAATGAAAATAATCATCATTCTAATAAGAGTATTTGCACAGTAAGCTATTATTATTATTATTGATGAGTTAACAGCAGTATCAGGGTCTCCATTTCTGAATCTCTACCTCTGACTGAATAACAATGGATGTGCCTATAGTGAATACAAGTGTTCTGGGTGAAAGGATCGTAGAGACACACATGAAGAGCATTTTTCACCTTTGTCTATTGTTAAAAACTTGTCTTCAGATTGCTATTCCAGAGCATTTAAAAACCAGTAAGTCACTTAGTCTAGAAAAATACAGAAGTTAGGCAGGCTTAAAACTGCTTCTTCAATAGTTAAATTCATTGCACATTCTACTCACCTCAACCAACCTCAGCAACAAGGGAATAAATAGCTTCCCACTTATGTTGCAGCTGAGGGAAGAGGTACAGCAGCAAATACAAGTCTCCCTAAATAAAGGCAAATATTTCTGTCATGCCAAGGAGGGAGGGAGAAGAGGAGGCTTGCCAGAGTCGGCTGGGAGATAACAGTGGGAACTGCTGGTCCATCTGGTTTTCATTCTGCTAACACTCACACGGAACTGTTAGAGAAGGCAGTCCAGATACACAGATTTGAAGCACGTGGTTGCACAGACAGAGAAAGGAAGAGCAGGAGGGGGAGGGGAAGTGGGAGTAACAAAAAAATAAATAAAGCAATAGGAGGAAAAAGAAGACGAGGAAAAAGAACAAAATAGAGAGACAAGAGCCTGATGGGGGAGTAAGTTACCCTCAACAGCTTCCTTTACCCTCAGTGGCTACAAGCTGGACCTTAATGTGCACAGCCCCCTACCTGACTCAAGTTTATGAGTCAAGGAGCAATATCTAAACTTTAAATATATTTGAAGCCTATTTTTCTTTTTGTAATAGACTACACTAAAAAAAAGAAATGATAAATTTGACAATAGGTTTCCTCCTCAATTTTAAGTTTGTATTTAAGATAATCTTTGTATTCCTATCTTCTTCCTTCCCAATTTTAGAAAGTTTTTGGTATATTCATAATTTTGATTTGAAAACATCTGAATATTGTCTTGCTCCACATTTGTAACATGATTCCTATCCAGAACAGCAACATCATCATCCGTAGATTATTTTTTTAATTCTTGAAACGTCAACAATAACTACTGAGCCATTGCATAGAAAACACCACTACTTCTAACAGGAATATGAACATTCGAGCCAGAATATATGTATATGTGCACATATTTAGGGTTTTGACGTTAGCCAAATTTCTGCAATGGTTAGCTTCACTCTGATCAAATGGAGTTCCAGCCCAGAGGTCCTACAAACTGAGACAAAGTGGGACCATATGTAACTCATTCTGTGCTGTTCAGTGCAATCAATCCAGGATGGAGATAGATGGTGAAATAACCAGCCAGGCCTAATCCACATACACATGAACACTCTCTGGAGCACAGAGATTTAAGATAAATTCAGAAAATGTGTTTCAAGTGTGCTGAGCCCTGTTGCATTTGTTTTGGATTATTTAAAAACTTTTTTTGAAATGTATATTCTTGAAACTTTTATAGCAAACAGCACAAGCAAGCTGATTTAACCACAGAAGCATTTCACTCCATTTCAAATTAGAGGACATGCTAAAACCAATATTAAGTTATAATATTTTTTATATAATTTTTTAGGTTCATGGAAATTATAGTGTCCTGGCATGTAATTTCCATTTTTTAGTTGTAATAGGGGAATTCTGACATATAGCCAAAGACTGACACAAAATGATTAAAAGTCAAAAGAAAAAAGAAAAAGAACGAACCTCCATCAGATCATGTAGCAAAGGTAAGTAAAATCAAAAAGGGCTGACTTTACTTCTACCTTCACGATTCACACTACTTCTAAAGACGATCTTTCCTCTGGGTAATGTTTCTCTCACACAGCAAATATCCAACACATATGTACCCAAGATGGTTGATGCATGGAAAAGAAACGTGGCATATATTAATACATTACCTATATGATTTCAATATCCAGTTCAGTGTCAGGGCCTTCTAGAAGTGGTATGTTTTCCATTTCCTTTTTTTTTTTTTTTTTTTTTAAATAAAAAGAAAAGGTATGGCATAATCTGCCATGGCACTTACTTTACTTTTAGTTAGTTCAAATAGCACCAGATGTGTTTCTAAGGTACAAAAAGTAGGTATTCCGCATTTTCCTTGTTTACATAGCATTCTAGAGAGGACCGGTATAAAACAACAACAACAACAACAACAAGGGAGTTCAAATATTGGTAGGTGGTACATCTTTTTCTATCAGTTTATCAGGTCAATTATTATAGAATTCTGAGAGATGTTATGGATTAGGAGGAACTTCTTGGACAATTAGTAGTTAGTCTGAGTTAGTCATATTTGAACACGTGTTGGCTCAGCTAGAAGGTATGTACTAGAGAGGATAAGCCAAAGTGAAATGAAAGTCCTGTAGCAGGAAATAGGAAAGAAGGAGGAAGCTAGAGAGGCATCAAGGTGGGTATAGAATTTTAATTTTTATTTCACTGGAAAAGACGGCAAATACAGTTCCGAAAATGACGCTATGTAGTGACTCCAATGTCCGGGTGTCAGATGTTACAGGAGACTATCCATGGACCACAACAATGGTGCTGGTTGCTTCTGCCCTCCATCCAGCCTCCACCCTTCCCTGATGAGCTTTGTGATGAGCCCATTCCTGCTCAGAACCCTTCCGCAATGCCCGAGAATGAGAGTCAAATGCTAACATGCTAAGCATCATGAAATGACACAGTGGGGTATTTGGCATAACAGAAAAACTTCCTGAGTTAAGGCAGACTGGTTTCATATCTTGACTCTTTCAACCATTAGTAGTGAGTTCTCAGGCAAGTTAGTTTTCCCAAGTCTCAGTCCCTCCTGAGAAAAATGCAAAAATGATCCTCTGTCCCTCATAGGAATGTGGTGAGATTGAATGAGATTGCACGTTTTAAACCCTAGCACTGTGCCTACTTACATTAGGTACCAACAGGTGTGAGCTTCATTCTCTTGTGCCATCGACTCCATGATCCATTCCTGACTTTTCCCTCAATCCTAGGCTCTATCAATACCAGTCACATTGGTACTCCTTGGCTTTTCTGCCTTTCTTTTTCTTGCTGTTTCCCTCATCTAGAATAACCTGTCCCACCCTGCACATTCTTCACTGCTCACTGTAGATGACACATCCTCTTTCAGCTTCCCTCAACTGCACCGGGCAACAGCCATATCATATTACCTCTGCCTTTCTTTTAGCATTTATCACAGCCCTTCTGTATGATGGTCACATGTATATATTATACACCCAAACATTCCAACTAATGCAAACGGTAAGCATTCAATGGCAATATTTTTTAAAAATCCTCCTGAGGAGGATGCTTCATAAATACGTATTAACACAGTTGTGGTTCTCATAGGAAGGATAGTTACATTTCTAACTATTAGAAATTCATTCCTTATATTATCGTCAGTTCAAAGATACCAAATTTCATGGTAAAAGACAAACACACACCATTAACAGTACACACAGAGAGAGGATAGAATGTAGGTAACATGGGAAGATACTGGAGACCTGAAATTCAGTTCAACTTTGCAACTAACTTATATAGAATGACGTCTCACCTCATGTCTTACCACAGGTGCTGTGATCTGAATGTTTCCCAAAATTCATGTGCTGAAACTTAATCACCAATATGATAGCATTAAGAAGTGGGGCTTTTGGGAGGCACTCAGACCATAAGGGCTCTGCCATCATGGATGGGACTGGTCCCTTATAAATGCACTGGAGAGAGCTAGGGAGGCCACTTTTGCCCCTCATCTCTTCTGCCATGTGAAGCAGCATTCCAGCAACAAGCTGCCATCTTGAAAGCAGAGACTAGGCCCTTACCCAACCTGCCAGTACCTTGATTTTGCATTTCCTAGCCTCCAGAAGTATGAGAAATAAATTTATCTTGTTTACACTATCCAGTCTAAGGTACCAATATAGCAGCACTAACGGACTAAGACCATAGATGTTTAATGAACAGCATTTTTGCTGAAACACAAATAGGATCTTACCTATTCTCTGATCTAAAACCTTCAGGAGAGTCCCATTGTCCATGGAATAAAATATAAGCTCTTTAGCTTAGTCCATGTTGCAGACACTGCTGAGTTCTTATTCAACAACACTTGTTGCTTTCTTCCTCGCTGCTTTCTTCCTTGCTGGAGAGCCCTGACTTTGTTTAGGTACTCATCCTCTTCCCACAATCTTTGGGGGCAAATCCTCCTTGTTGCACATTAGTCAGATTATCACAGTTTCTTTTTCAATAGCAGGCTTCAGAGGTGGGTGATGTGATTCAATTCTGGACAATGGGCCACGAAGGGAGGTCTACTGAAGAGGTTGTGAGAAAGACGTCCTCACTTTCTAAACACGGACCCAGGGAGCAAATAGTCCCTTCTTTTCTAATAGGCACTGTTGTATCTGTAAGTGATTACTTCCCTTCACTGTTTTGAATTCTACTTTTCTTATCTATAAATTACTTTTCTTATCTTCCTAAAGATCTTTTGCAAATACTAATATTCTCTGGTTTCTTTCTACAGATATGGCTTACGATCATTACAAACATAAAGATGACCACCCTGAAAACATATATTTGATAACAAAGTGACCACAAATACAATTACTTTGAAAGTGGTGATTATAACTAGCCTTCTTCTGTTCACATAAATTTCCATGTCCATAAGAATGTCTGCATATCAATTTTTCTCCCATAAACATTAAAATTAATGTCTACCTCTTCTTTTCAAATACATTTTCAATCCTCATTACTAAATCTTCATCAATGATTAAGTTATAAAATACACATTCTAAAGTCCAATTCTCCCTCTTTAGTTGTCACCAAAATAATCACTAGGATTTTCTTTCATAGAGCAGGCTCTTAAAAGAGAATCTAGAGTCACTTTCTCTGGTTCTTCATCTCCCAGTCCATCTTCCAGGCACTAAGAGCAGAAACCTATGAGACTATCTGTCTAAACATTTCTCTCCCCATGCTAGAAACTGCCATTCCCTCTAATCTCATAACTACCTTGGGAACTACCATGTTCTTTCATGAACTTGTACCCAAGACACCAACAGGCCCAGACATAGCACCTAGTCCAAGATAGGCAGTATCAGTCCTTCTCCAAGATCTTTATATTTAGAGTTGAGGACAGAAAAATAATCCCTCTCCAGGGGTAGAAAACGGCACCTTCCACGTCTAGAAAGCAGGTCTGCAATACAAAAGCCAGCAACTAACAGGCAGAAAGAAGCAAAGAGAAGTAATACGAGATTATCATGGCAGTGGTAAATAAAGTCCCTAATTCTACTGAATACTAGGGACTTGTCACATATGTAAAATTCCTACAATTTGGGTCTTCCAAACCTTCTACAGATTCCTAGTCAATCAATTCCTTCTTTGCCTAAAACCTAGATTGAGCTGATTTTCACCTAAACCAAGAAATGCTGATAAAATAATCCTGGCATGTAAGGTGGAGTGCGGTAGCTCATGACTAATTCCAGCATTTTGGGAGGCTAAGGTGGGTGGATCACTTGAGTACGAGAGTTCAAGACGACCCTCGCCCAACATGGTGAAACCCTGTCTCTACAAAAAAAAAAAAAAATACAAAAATACAAAAATTAGCCAGGCGTGGTGGCACATGCCTGTAGTCCCTCCTACGCAGGAGGCTGAGGCAGGAAAATCTCTTGAGCCTGGCAGGCAGAAGCTGCAGTGAGCCAAGATCTTGCCACTGCACTCCAGCCTGGGTAACAGAGTGAAACCCCATCTCAAAAAACCAAAAACAAAAACAAAAGCAACCCTGGCACGTAGCATCAAGATATCCTCCTAAACTCCACTAAAACTCTTCTCAATTGTCTCTTTATTATTAATCCAAGAAACATGTACACTACTTTGTCTGGCATCTCTGTAGCATTTGAAGCTTCCCCACTTCCTCCCTGAACCATCTGCATCCCCACAATCCCATGAGTCTAATAATCTCTTTCTCTGGCCTTCCTCGCTTCTCCTTTTCAGTCACTTAAGGGCTCCTCGTTTTCCTGATCTGTGATAACTACTGACATCTTCCCCTAAAATTCCTTCTTAGACCCTTTTCAAATTTTTACTCTATACGCTTCCTTAGTGATTTCATTTGTGTTATCATTGGACTTCAGAGACAGGACTAGAATTTGCCATCCCCTACGTAAAACTGGCCATGTTCTGCAACTCCTGTATTGTGGGAATAAACTCAGATAATGTGTACTGCATTCTTGGTCAAATGCCTGATACATGGTAAGCACTCTGGAAAGGATGACTTTATTCACTCTGTGGCCAGTATGAGAATAACTGTAGTCGATATCCCTCCCAAATTCTAGACCCAAACCTCCAGAGGGCTACTCATTTCTAGAACCTGAATCATCTACCATCTCTTGGCTGAACTATTCAACAAGTCATTGAATGGACTCCTACCCATCTCCGATACATTCTCCAAACCACATCCAGTTATTTTTCTATGTATGCCAGTGGTGTGACCAGAGATCCTGCCTCTCTCCTCTTGTAATCTTCAAATGTCTCTTATAACCTTAAATATAAAGTCTGTGCTCCTTAACAGGACATAGAAAGACCTTTGTGACCCATCTGGCTCCTGCGACTGCTCCAAACACATCTTCATTTCTGCCATGCACCCCATCCCCACCTCTGACCTCCATACTAGACAGGTGCAGTTCTCCAAATGCCCCTGGTCACTCCGACTTTCATACTCACTGCATCCCTTTCCTTGAATACTCTTCACCCCACCACTGCCTAATTAAGTCCATCATTCCTTTAAAACTCCCTTCAGGTGTTACTTCAGCCAGAAACCTTTTGCTGACAACCCTTCTATCCCCGGCTGGCCGGGTTTGTCCCAAGTTCTCATATTAGACTGTCTAAATCCCTCTTGGCAGCACTGAGCACACAGTATTTAGACCACAATTTACTTAAGAGAAATGATGACATTTTATTTGTTTTTATAGTCCCAGCACTTAGCAGTGTCTGACACACAGTTTTAACTCAAGATGAAATTATCTGTGTATCTCTTTTTTCCTCTCATAATCCAAAAAGAATTCCAAAAGAATTTTTACATCCTGGAAAAATTAATCACTAAAGATAAATCTAGAAAAATACTACTGGATTATTCAATTCGCCAGTTTTCTAACAACTCTCAGTAATCACAACCTATTTTCTAAGACTTTTTAGTATATGATATCAGAAAAAAAGGTTTGTAAGGCAATTTATACACATATGATCTATAGCCTCTAAAAACTGTTTTACAATAGTAGTGTCAGTGTAGTCATACATGTACACATTCAAAACAAAGAGAAAAGCATATTGTGAACCAAAAACATACTTTTTTCCACATTCTACAGGTTTTCTGCTGTTTTGTCTGTGGATGGTGGGATTACCGGTTATTTTTATTTTCTTCTTGTTACTTTTTTCTGTTCTATAATGGGCATATTTTATTTTTTACAAGCCAAAGAAAAGCCCCAATAAACAGCAGCAGCAACAACAAAACTCTATTAGGATGAATCGCCTAAAATCAAGGTTAGGCATTGTGCCAAATGTTGGGCATGCTTTATCTCACTTTAAACTTCTCCATGAAAAGGTACTATAAATTTGCCCACTTGATAAAAAAGGAATTGAGGCCCCGAGGGATTGAAAAATTTGCCCAAGGTTTTAAGTCAGGTCTTAATCCAGACCTTCTTAAAGTTCATTATCATCTAAAACTACCGTCATTTTATTCATGGCCTGGAAAACTGGGATACGAATTGCACTCAGTATGTTAAATCTGTAGCTAGCATTCCATTAAAACTGCATCTGCCAGCAGGGTGCCGTGGCTCACGCCTGTAATCTCAGCACTCTGGGAGGCCGAGGCAGGTGGATCACGAGGTCAGGAGACTGAGACCATCTTGGCCAACATAATGAAACCCTGTCTCTACAAAAAATACAAAAAAATTAGTGGGGCCTGGTGGCAGGCACCTGTAGCCCCAGCTACTCATGAGGCTGAGACAGGAGAATGGCGAGAACCCAGGAGGCAGAGCTTGCAGTGAGGCGAGATTGCGCCACTGCACTCCGGCCTGGGCGACAGAGCGAGACTCCATCTCAAAAAAAATAAATGAATAAAATAAAAAATAAAAAAATTAAAAAAAATTCCATCTTCCAATACAGTAGCCACTAGCCACATGTGTCTATTTAAATTTTAATTAAGATTAAATAAAATTTAAAACTTAGTTTCTCAGTCACACTAGCTGCATATTCAAATTTACATGTGCCTGGTGGTTACTATGTTAGAAAGCTCAGTTATAAAACACTTCTGTCATCACAAAAGGACAATGCCATCCTAGAAAAATGACTCTGAAATGTTATCCTAGAAACAATAGCTCTGTGGCAGAAGTCCATGGAGGTGACAAGGCAGACCAAAGGGGTGGGGAGCAGGAGGATTGTCTGCAGCCTCATCCTAAACATCTTCCACTGCCATTCAGATCTTTCACTTGCTTTATATGCTGGGTTTCTACATCTGATGATGATGAGATAGAAAAAACTGAAGCCCAAAGATACGTAAGCTATGAGCTCTGAAGAAGTGCCGGCACAAGACATTCTCAGTTCAGGTGATCAGTAAACATCAAGGTGACCATGAGAGTGAGGACAAGGCCATGGGCTCAGTCCTGGGATGAGCCAGTCAGCAGCTGTTTCGGAATCAAAGATGACTGAAGCACATCCCTATGTCTTTAACGGGAGTGAACGTGGATTAAGAGGGAAGCCAGGTGAGAGAATGAGATAAATCTATGCCAATCAATCATTATTTCTGGAAAACTAATTTCAAAAAAATCTTTGGCTTATCTCCATACAGGGACAACAGGAATTCCCCTTCCTTTCCTCTACAGCCCTTATCCAGCTAGCTATGCATGGCACATTTATCTTATTTTTGAATGTGTCCCCATCCAGAATGTTGGCTTCGTGAACAGAGATTTTTCTGTTTTGTTAGCTCCATAGCATTTAGAAAAGTGTCTGAAATAGCAGGCACTGGATGGATGGACAGACGGACAGGCGGATGGAATAAATGGCTGGGCGGGGGGGCAGGGGAGAGGAAGGAAGGAAAGAAGGGAGGTGGGGGAGGGAGGGATGAAAGGAAGGAAGGAAGAAAGGTTAGTTTCTGCCAAAACAGCTAGAGACATATTAGTAATTCTCTCTTTTTTTTCAATTTTATCACTATTTTAATCAAGTAACTTAGCTGTTTGAAACAAATCCTTAAGACAGTTCAATAGAACAAATGGTGGTTCCGCATAGAAAAATCATACTCATTTCATGAAGTAAGGAAAGATCAGCTGTCATAGGAATACCTGTGGATACCAGGCATTACTTGCATGTCTACGTCCTTCAGAAATGTCATCCCTCCCACAGCTGTTATCACCCTTATTCCAGTGACTCCTGCTTCTTATTCTAATCACCACTTCTTAGAGGTACCTAAGGTACCAAATGGATATTAAGCAGCAGCCTGGGATCTAACTACTTCACTTCAAATAGGGTAGTTCTGGGTTAATCTGACTCACACCCTGGTGTTCTGTTTAAGATCTCATTTAAAAATAAGGGTCCCTGTTTAACAAAGAAAAGTTTAAAGCCCCTGGCACAGGCAAATAGCAAATGTCTACTTAAGGTTAACAATACTTAGAAAGGAAAACTAAGTTGCCCAAATAACGGAAGTCACTCCTCCTTATCCAAAGAGAAGAGAAAGATGCATGTTATCACAAGGGCCCCAAAATTGAACATAAGCATGTATGTTAACACTTTGTTGCCAAACTGTAGTTCATTCTGGAAGGTAAAAAAACAAACAAAAAACAAAAACAAGTCATTAGTGATCCAAACCTTTTATCATCTAAAGAACTGACAATTATTACTCTAATAACATTTGTCTTCTTTGACAGGGTTACAGAGAAGGTTCAGAGAGCTGCTACAGAAAATTGGTAGCACAGACACTCAGTAGAGTCAGTTATGATCATCCAGACAGTAGTTAGCAAATCAGGAGAGACAATCAGGAAGGTGCCCAGGGTAGGTACCTGTGGCTAAATCTTAGACAAGCAAATAGCGGGAGTTTAAGTGAACATTTCTTGAATTTAATTGAATGTACTCTAGGGGGAAAAAAAGCACTTAGTTTAGGCTTTACATTATAGGCAATGAAAAAGCACTGAGATTTTAGGCAGCCAAATGACATGCTCATTTCTATAGTATATCTGGAGCACAGTATGAATAGGATAAAAGTGGCACCAGGGCAGGAGTACTAGATAGCAATAGTCTAGGCAAGATAGAACACAGGCATCCAGTATGGAAATGGCTGTAAGACTAGAGAAAAGGGGGAAATTAAGGAGATATTTCAGAAGTATTGTTCAAGTTTACAGAGCTCAGTAAGAAGTAAGATGCCCTTGAATAAATAGGAACTGAGAGGTGCATGGTGATATTAAAAACCAAAGGCAAAACCCAGCAGAAAGAAGTATTCGGAAAAAGGACAGGATAAGTTCAACTTTGTCAATGATACTGTGCTGTTCATGTATAAAATATCCCAAGTAGCTACCTCTCCTACACTTGCCACTATCAAATTATTCTACCTCCGCCGTGTGCCTCTCCATTTCCACTGCCACCACCAGCATACAAGTCAGCACTATCTTCCACTTGGACTTCACAACCTCTCACCCCACACTGCAATCTGTTTACATGAAACAACAGATGAAAACTTCTCACAAAATCAAATGTTTCACTCATTTTTTTAAAAAAAGGCATTCATTCAAAAATATTTATTGAGCTATATAAAATGTGCCAGGTACTGTTAGACATCATGGACAGGTCAGTGAACAAAAATTTGTAAAAATCAGTACACTCAAGAACTTTACATTCTAATGATCCGATCAAGTCATTCCCCTATATTTGAAGTGTTTCCATGGTTTACCATAACTCTTAGTATAAAATCCAAAACCCTTCAAATGACCAACAACCTAGATAGATTTAGTCTGGGCCTCTCTTATCTCATCTCATGCCTCATTGGTTTAATCAGCTGCAAACTACATCTCACCTCAGGGCCTTTCCCTCTCTCTGGAAAATCCACCTCAGCTCAAATTCACTTACTCAAGGAAGACATCCTTGACCTCTCCCCTATCCTACCCACTGTATTATAAGCAATATTGTACTATCTAATCTGTCTTTATAGAGCTTACCACAACTGTTATATATAATTGTGTAATTATTTGTCTAACACCACCTGTCAGAGAGTAGTGTCCCGTAAGGAAATGGGGGCATATCAATTCATATCATATCAACTCAGTCCTAGAACTTACCACATTGCCAAGTACTTAGTATGAGTAAATAGTGGATATACAAGAAATTTTCTATTTAAAAATATAGATTTGAAGGTACAGGTAGAGCAAAACAATTGGACTCCTTATTCTCTTTAGAAGGGATTCCAAAGTTTCTTCAGTGATAGAATAAAATAAAACTGATGATAATAATGAAATCACTTTCTCATATTTCAACCTCATTCCCACTGCAATGGGGCTTCTATCAGCACTGTTCCACCTAAACCACCCCAGCAAAAAGACCAACTCCTTTGTGGTTAACCCAAAAGATACCTTTCAGTCTTTATCTTACCTGTCCTCTGGGTGCCCTTTGATCTGTTTAGCCACTTCTCATTCTTCTTCTACAGTGGCATCCTTCTCCTAGCTATCTCTAGGAGTTCCAAGGAATTCTCTTGGACCCTGGCCCTTCCTCACCTCCTCATCTTCTGAACTGGCTTCAACCCATCTGGCATCTGACACAGGCTTTCACATCTCATGCAACAAATTCTGCCAGGTGTCCATACTTTCCTGAGGGCCAAGGAAGGATACTTTCCTGAGGGCCAGACTAAGTGGTCTCACTGCTTTCTTACAACTCTAGTTGGATATCCCATTGATAGTTATATGTGGAACCAAACCTAACAGAGTCCTTCAGAAATGTGTGCCTCCTCCTGTATTTCAATCTCTGGGCATAGCATTATTTTCCACTGAGCTAACCAAGCCAAAATACCACAATCATCCTAAGACTTCTCTCTGGCTATAGTCCATCCCAATGTCCTGTCAACTCCACTTCTAAATAACCTTTGCGATCCACCGCCAGTTCACCTCTGACCTGGCCTTTAGAACCTACACAGCCTCTGACTGTTTTCTCTCCCTCCAGTCCATCTCTGCTCAAATCCTCTCTCCATTACTTCCAGTGCAATAATTCTAAAATGTGAACCTGCCAAACTTTACTTATAATCCTTCACAATTATAAAAACTGGTCGAGATACAGGATGATGGTCCTTATCTTTTCAATGCTGTATCTCTGGTGTCTAAACATAAGCATCTTGCACATAGTAGGCCCCTAGTTTTTTGTGCCAAACCATCTAAAAAAGTTAACATTGTCAGGTGTCCATTCAACTGCTCTTCTATATGTACTCACATCATTACAAACAAAATACCAATAGAATTTTTTTCTAGAATTTTACAAATGTTTTAAATGTTAATCTGAAATTAAAATGAAAATAACCAGGAAAAACTTTGAAAATAAAGTGTGACAAGATTTAGCCTAATGTATGTATGTATGCATGTGTGTTTATTTGAGACAGGGTCTTGCTCTATTGCTTGGGTGGGAGTACAGTGGTGTGAACACAGCTCACGGCAGCCTTGACCTCATGGGCTCTAGCGATCCTCCTTTATTAGCCTCTGGACTAGCTGGGACTACAGGTGCATATCACCATACTAGACTAATTTAAATTTTTTTTTGTAGAGGTTTAGTTTCACTATGTTGCCCAGGCTGCTCTCGAACTCCTGGCCTCGAGCAATCCTCCTGCCTTGGCCTTCCAAAATGTTGGGATTACAGGTATAAACCAATGCCCAGCAGCCTAACATTTATTTCAAGCATGACAAGGTGGGGCGCGGTGGCTCACTCCTGTAATCCCAATACTTTGGGAGGCGGAGGCAGGCGGGTAACTTGAGCCCAGGAGTTCGAGAACAGCCTGAGCAACATGTTGAAACCCCCTCTCTAAGAAAAATACAAAATAATTAGCCAGGCACGGGGCTCACACCTGCAATCCCAGCTACTTGGGAGGCTGAGGCACAAGAATCTTTTGAACTTGGGAGCAGAAGTTGCAGTGAGCCAAGACTGCACCACTGCACTCCAGCCTGGGCGGCAGAGTGAGACTCTTGTCTCAAAAAAAAAAAAAAAAAAAAAAAAGACAAAACTACAATGATTTCAACAGTGTGCTGCTAGTACACGAATAGATAGCCAATATAGCAGAATGAAAAAAAAATACTAAGTTCAGAAATGGATATACGTTTAAGAATTTAGTATACGGTAATTTCTCACAGTAGTGAGAAAAAGACAAACTAATTCAATAATTCAGTAATTCCCAAGCAACTACCAGACAATTTGTAAAAATAAACCCATCTCATATCATATATTCAAATTCACTCATTCCATATGAAAACTGCAATAAAAAATTAAACATGTAAGTGCATATTTACTTAATCATAGAATGAGAAAAGAGATAATAACCATTATGAGCCAAGACCAATAATGGCACTTATTAATAAACATGAATACAGAAAAATGTACCATAAATAAAGTAAAAGGCAAGTAACAAATGAAGAAAATATGTTTGGTATATGGCAACAATGGTTTGATAGCCTTAATATAGAAATAGTTCCATCGGGCCAGATGCAGTGGCTCAATTCTGTAAACCCAGTGCTCTGGACAGCCAAGGAGGGAAGATCACTTGAGCCCAGGAGTTCAAGGCTCCAGTGAGCTATGATCACGCCACTGCCTGGTCCAGCCTGGGTGACAGAGTGAGGCCCTGCCTCTAAAAAATGAAATAGTTCCATCAAGTCAATAATTAAAAGTTCAACAGCCCAACAGAACAAAAATTGTAAAAGAATACAAATAGAACATGTACAAAATAGATATTAATGACCCATAACCCTATGGGAGGGGAAAGTTTAACCTCTCTAGTATTTTTTAAAATTAAAACAGGATCATTTTTTTAATCCAACAAAATGATAGTTTTTTAATTATAATATGGTATTAGAGTACAAATTTGCACTTTAATTAATATACTTTTCTAAAATAATAATTTTCCTGTAGGACAATTAGGCAATATGTATCAATTGCCTCTAAATTATACGTATCCTTTAATATACCAATTTCACTCTTTGGAAATTATTCCAGATAAATAATATCAAGGGTACAAAGAAATTCATAACGAGGAAACTGGAAACAGCCTAACTCTTCAACAATAGGCATTTGGCAATTCAAATTCTAATACATCCATAGTGGAATATAATGATGTGTATATTTACTTGGAAAGATCTTTAAAATATACTACTACTACTACTACATGGGGGGAAGTTACAAAGCAGTATGTTTTACAAGATCCCATTTTTTAAGAAAACTATTTTAAGACAATTAGAAGGATGTGTATGTGTTTGTAAAAAGACCAGAGGGTGCGTATAACAATGCTCTCTATTAGAATACTGAGTAACTATTTCTTAAGTTCATGATTCACAATGGGGCAGAACTTTCAGATACACTGTCAGGCCGGGCACAGTAGCTCATGCCTGTAATCCCAGCACTTTGGGACGCTGAAGCGGGCTGATCACTTGAGCCCAGGAGTTCAAGACCAGCCTGGCCAACATGGCAAAACCCTGTCTCAGCCTCCTAAGTAGCTGGGATTACAGGTGTGAGCCACCATGCCCAGCTAAATACAAAAATTAAAATTTTTTGGCTGGGTGCGGAGGCTCACGCCTGTAATCCCAGCACTTTGGGAGGCTGAAGCGGGAGGACCATGATGTCAGGAGTTCAAGACCAACCTGGCCAATATGGTGAAACTCTGTCTCTACTAAAAATAAAAAAATTAGCCGGGCGTGGTGGTGTGCACCTGTAGTCCCAGCAACTTGGTAGGCTGAGGCAGAAGAATCGTTTGAACCCAGGAGACGGAAGTTGCAGTGAGCTGAGATCATGCCACTGTACTCCAGCCTGGGCAACAGAGCAAGACTCCATCTCAAAAAAAAAAAAAAAAAAAATTTAATTTGGAACTCTACCAAGGCTATTCAGCTTTGGATCGAAGGGATAAAAAGCAGGAATCAAGACAACCAAAAGGGAAGAGAAGGGGTTCAAGAGGCGGAGTTATCTATAGGGGTTAGAGCACATGAAAGTCTGTGAACACATACGAGTAGAAAAAGTGCCTTATTCACCTTTGAATCCCATTCATATAACAGTGCGTAGCATGAGTGTTTACTGAATAAAAGAATCAATGTTATCTTAGTAAGAGGAAGGTCCACAAACACTAGCTGACTGAGGAAAAGACTAGAGATCACCTTGAGGAAAAATCCAAAAGTATACCAGAGCACCATAAGAATACAATCCCCAAACAAATGATCAGATTCTTTAGAAAGCATATAATAAGTGCCATGTGACAAAATGGAACCCACCCCATAAAGCAGTTTCACTAAAAGTTGAGGCTTCTGGAAGGGCCCCCAAAGACAAACTGGAACAGCCTGTGACTTATATTAGCAAATTCTTTACATATAATTATATTTATGTATTAATTGAGAACAGAAGATATGTATTTAATGGAGATTTCCTTCTTATATCAATACCTGCAGTCTTAGTTTATTGCAGCACTATTCACAACAGCAACATGAGGAATCAAACTAAGTATCCATCAACAGATGACTAAAGAAAATGACATATATATACATATCGTGGAATACTACTCAGCCATAAAAAAGAATGAAATCATGTATTTTGCAGTAACCTGGATGGAACTGGAGGCTATTATCCTAAGTGAAATAACTCAGAACCAGAAAGTCAAATACTGCATGTTCTCATTTATAAGTGGAAGCTAAACAATGGGTACACCTGGACACAATGAATGGGATATGCTGGGCACGGTGGCTCATGCCCTCTAATCCCAGCACTTTGAGAGGCTGAGGAGGGCAGATCACCTAAGGTCAGGAGTTCAAGACCAGCCTGGCCAACGCGGTGAAATGCCTTCTCCACTAAAAGTATAAAAATTAGCTGGGTGTGATGGTAGGTGCCTGTAATCCCAGTTACTTGGGAGGATGAGGCAGGAGAATCGCTGGAACCCGGGAGGCAGAGGCTGCAGTGAGCCAATATCGTGTCCAGCCTGGGCGGTAAGAGTGAAATTCCATTTCAAAAAATAGAATTTCATTTCAAAAAAAAGAGTAGGATAATAGACAATGGAGACTCCGAAAAGTGGGAGGGTATATATGTGTATATATATATATATATATTATATATATATATATATTCAAAAGCATCTAATATCAGTATATATATTGCATCAGTATATATATAAACATCTCAGTATATATATTGAATATATATATATATTCAAAAGCATCTAAGTAAGTCTATTTTCACCTTCTATATTTCCAGATAATGTAAAAGCTAGCATACCTTTTAATACCAGGAAAACCACTGGGGAACCTAGAACCATAAAATTCTGGCTAGTTACAATTTGAATGACACATTTTTACAATTCAGACACCACCTTAAGTTCCAGGGAAGTGTCTAAAGTGAACACATACACAAATGTAACGTTAATAAGTTCTTAATGTAGCCTCATCTCTATTTATACTGTAAATGTGGGTATATATGTTATTAAATTAAGATGACAGTCTAAATTCCCATCTACTTACTAGGAATCATTTATATTTCATATAGCACTAAAGATGTCTTCTCTGAGCTTATGAAGAATTATAATGGGGGGAAATCAAACCAAACATTGATGGACAACTGCAAAGAGCATTCCACATATAAATGAAAAATGTTGCTTGCTAAAGATCTATAAGGTTGTTTTCAAAAACACAACCTTCTTGATACTATTTGTCAGATAAATTAATTATGAAAGTAATAAATGTCTAAATATACAGGAAAGTGTTGTCAATTTTCTTAGTTCATCATGTTATTAACTTGTTACTAACAATAACTCAAGTTAGGATATATCCAAAACCATTCCTATGATAATATCACTAGTACTTCCTTAAAAGGCAAAGGGATAGAATTTTTGGAATGTGATCAACACTATCACAGAAGACCACTGTGATCGTCAATGTCAACAGTCCTTGAGTGACAGCAAGAAAAACTGTTGGCAACCTCTGTTTTGAGGGATCAACACAGCACCTTTGAATACCTTTCCTTTTCAGGAGAACTTGCCAGGATGCCTCCGGAAGGTTTCTGAACCCTAATAAACCATTACACAAATTCTAGTCTTTATCTCCTTTTTTTTTTTTTCTACAGAGCAATAACTTACTTGTACAAGTTTGGGCTTCAAGAAAACACTAGATTTTGCCCTGGGAAATGATGGTTATGTCAACTTATTTGAGCTGACTCTAGACAAAATTATGAGGTCAGCATAGTTAACCTTCAGTGTTTCCTTGTTCTCCTTTGCTTAGCTTCTGTTCAGTACCTCCCTCTATTCCTCTGATCTCCATGAAATCTGGAACTCTTATATTGTTCCCTAGCTAAAGATACTAAATAGCAACACCCATCTAGGCTCAATGTCCTGAGTTTCAGATTTTTCCCAAATGTGTACTTCTGGGACTGAGGTTCCAATAGTCATTTCAACTAATTCATATAATGGTGATGGGCTAATGATGGCAACTTCACATACATACCTACACCCTCATCGCCTCATGAAATAAAAATTAATGATTTTCAACTGGGTTGGGAGAATGGGCTACTGAATCAGAATCACCTGAGAAATTCTGAAATAAACTTTCTCATCAATATACAAATGTATAACCCCATGTCCTGTGGGTGGCCAATGCCTTGAGAAGCCACAGAAGCTGACGTTGAGAGGGAGGGAGGGCAGAAACATCATCCAACTAAGCGAAAGAAATGTTCATGTGCCTTGTTCTTCCCTCTGCCCATAAACACATGGTAGGTGTTCAGTAACAGCTGCATTTCCAGTCAATATTTTTTAAAAACTACATAAACAAGTCCTTCTCATCAGGTGCGGTGACTCATGCTTGTAATCCCAGCACTTTCGGAGGCTGAGGCAGGCAGATCACTTGAGGCCAGGAGTTCAAGACCAGCCTGGCCAACATGGCGAAACCCTGTCTCTACAGAAAAATGCAAAAATGAGACAGGCATGGTGGCATGCATCTGTAGTCCCAGCTACTCAGGTGGCTGAGGTGGCAGGACTGCGTGAGACCGGGAGGTCAAGGCTGCAGTGAGCTATAATTGCACCACTGCACTCCAGCCTGGGTGATAGAAAGAATCCATCTCAAAAACAAAAATTAATTAATTAATTAAAAAATTTTTTAGAAATCCTCTGCTTTAAAAGCAGAGGAGTATAATATGGAGCTTTCAGGAACCAAGGAAAGACCAGTAGGGAAGACACAAGAGTACCACAAACAGCCCCAGGCAGTTACCTACTCACACACAATCTAATACTTATGAAATGTCTATTTATGAAAACAATAAATATTTTTAAGACTATTTCCCTTCTCCCTGCTGCAAATGGTAAGCTCATTTTCACCTTTATCTTTCAACATCAATGTCACCTTATCATGGAATCAATCTTCTCCTGACCATTCTATATCATGCAGAATTTTCACCCCTTTGTTTCCTTCCCAATACTTACAAAACTCAAAATCATTATTTATTTATTTATTTATTTATTTATTTATTTATTTATTTTTGAGACAGAGTCTCACTCCGTTGTACAGGCTAGAGAGCAGTGGCACAATTTCGGCTCACTGCAGCCTCAACCTCAACCTCCCAGGCGCAAGCAATCCTCCCACCTCAGCCTCCCAGATATATGGGACTACAGGCATGTGCCACCATACTCGGCTAATCAAAATTCTTTTATATCCTTTTAATTGGAGTTTAATCTCTCTCCCAGAGCAGTGTTATATCCCACTCCTAGTACAGTGTCTGGCATAGAAGTATTAAAAAAAAAAACTGTATAAAAAAAGTATAAAAAACCCTGAAGGCAGGGTTCTAACTTTTACAAGGACAACAATGGAGAGTGAATTGGTTATAAACCTAGTAAGAAAAGAAACAAGGAGATGTCATCAAAAAACAGAAACACAAAGGGAGGGTGAATAGTCAGGAGTTCATGCTGAGGTCAAGGTTAGATGTGTGGTGGGATAAAGCAAAGAGGAAAAGCCAAACAGGACATAGGAAATGAAGAATGAAGGCTTTCGAGATTAAATGAGCCCAAGCATATCCAACACGGTACAGCCCCAGACAGGGTGAGGCAAGAAAGTCATCCAGTAAAAAAAAAACTAGGTTGCGTTAATCTCAAAGACATTGACTCATCTCAATTCTCCAGCCAAACTCTGCTACTCTCCTCTGCAGATAACCTCAAGGTCTACTTAATAGAGCAAAGTGAGGTCATGGGGCCTACATCTCTGCAAACTGCCCTCGAAACTCCTTTGTATATGCACCTATGCCTCTTGGCTCAGAAGAAGCACCCTTCTGCCTCTAGAGGCTTCACTCTCCCAGAAATTACTCTTTCTTATCTTCAACTTGTTTGGCCCTAACCAATCCTTCTCAAAACCTAGGCTTGCTGGAGTCTCTTTCATAAAGAAAAATCAAAACCCCTCCTCTTTATTGTAGACTGTACTGGCATATCCTCCATTCTCCCACTGCCTGGCTTCTTGAGGGTAGACCTCAGGGGCTTCAACCACTTTGCAACCCACCACAGAAAAAGTTCCAACAAAAGGACAAGGTTACCTGCTACTTTCCTTCCAGGTGGCCAAATCCAAAAGGCAATTTTTTTATTATTTTTTATTTTTTTTGAGACAGGGTCTCATTCAGGCTGAAGGGCAGTGATGAGGTTTCACTATGTTGCCCAGGCTGGTTTTGAACTCCTGAGCTCAAGTGATCCACTCGCCTTGGTCTCCCCAAGTGCTGGGATCATAGACATGAGCCAAGACAAGATAGCCAAAAGGCTATCTTGACCCCTTTTCTGTTCCTGGTCCCTCTGTAGTGCTTCACCCTGTACATCACTCCCTTTGTGAAACTTTATCCTCTTAACAATACCTGCCTCTCTCAAAACCTCCATAACAGTTCCTTCTCCTCTCTTCATCTTTTCTGGTGCCCTGATATTCTCATATTCTTTTCAAGCCTTTCCTCTCTTTATAGCACTTGTTTTCTTCCTGAGTGAGCAACTCAAAAGGTTTTAGCTATCATCAGTGACTCCAAATGATGACTTTCACTGTATACATCTGTACTCCACAAACCCCACCTTGCCATTGAGTATCTCTGCACTAATACACCAAATAAACCCGAAAGTTAACATTTCAAAGTGAACTCACTGTCTTCTCTCAATGTATTATTCCCCATTCTGGTTGATGACAACCAATTGCTCAAATCAGAATCCCGATTCACTCTAGATACCACTGCTCACCACGCCTGGCTCCATATCAACTGATCATTAGAGTCCCTCAGTTCTGTTTATTTGGTACTTTTAGAGCCTGTACCTCCCTCCCTTCCTTTCTTTCTCATTGACACTGTGGCCCATCAGGTCCTCATCTTCTCTCACCTAGCGTACCACAAATCTCATCTTCTGCAATTGACCCTTCCCTTCACTCCTAGAGTGATGTTAACGTTCAAACTCAGCAATGGGACTCCTCTGCTTAAAAGCATCCAGCGGCTTCCCTTTCCACCACTTCTACCTATAAGACTGGCAATTCCCTCTGTTACTTTCTCACGGCATATGCTCCAGCCCTGGCGATTCATACCTTAGTATTCCCAGGTCATGGTCTTCTCTGATTTTGAAATGTACCCTGACTACAACAAACTTATGGTCTTTCAAGACACAGAACAAGTGCCACCTCTCCCACGAAGCCTTCCCAAATTACCCCTGCCCCATATTCAGAGCAAAGAGTTGATCATTACCTTCTTTGGACTCTATTTTACATACATGTATTAGCAAACTTAGCATCACTTATTACAACTATTGTATTTGCAGGTTGTGTCCCATGTGTATATTATATACACATACACATGGATACACATGTTCCTTAAAAGGCCTAGTCTACATCCTATTGACTATTCCATCCCCAGCATTCTGCACAGTGCTTAGCACATAGCTAACTCTGAATAAATACGTGCTGGCAAAGTGCCGTGAGTCAAACAACACTAGGATTTAGGGAACCAAATAAGTTATCAAGTTTTAAAAAAACAAAGAAGGTGAAAAAGAAAACAGTGCTGCTGCACCGGAACCTTCCCTGAACCAACTGGGAGTTAGGTCTGGCTCTACTGTGCTTTCAAAGCCCTCCATTTCTTCCCCATCATACAACTGACATCTTATTGTAAATATCTTTGTACGTGCCTTCCTCATTAGGGTGAAATACAATTACCACTAGAAATATTTATAATTTAATTTTTTTTAGCCTGTGTAATGGCATGTGCCTACAGCCACAGCTATCTAAGAGGCTGGGGCAGGAGGATCACTTGTGCCCAGGTGTTAAAAGCTGCAGTGAGATATGATAAAATAATACAAATTTTTTTTTTTTTTTTTTTTTTCCAAATAGAGACGAGGTCTTACTCTGTTGCCCAGGTTGGTCTCAAATTCCTGGGCTCAAACGATCCTCCCACTGCAGCCTCCCAAAGTGCTGGGATTACAGGCATGAGCCACTGCACCCAGCCTATTTCTAATTATCTTAATAGCAGTTAATACTTACTGAGCATTTACCAAGTGCCAGATATCTTGCTAAGTGCTTTACATGAGTTAACTCATTTAATCTTCACTATAAGACAATGTAATAGATCTTATTCATATTACCATTTTTAGGTGAAAAAACTGAGCTTTAAAAAGAATAAGTAATTCGTCCATTGTCCCACAGCAAATGAACAGCATTCAAAGCCAAGGAGTATGATTTCATGGCCCATGCTCCTGGTTTAACTACTATACTATTCGACTAATGCCTCCCACCAATAACCCACCATCAAATACATGACTAAAGAACAGCAGGATTTCACAAAGGCCTGGGCTTTGTTTGGCTTACTTGCTATTGCACATATTAAATACTCGGTAAATATTTGATGGTTGATTGGCTGGCTGAATGAAAAACTGTTTAAAACTTTGGGTCTGGGCCGGGCGAGGTGGCTCAAGCCTGTAATCCCAGCACTTTGGGAGACCGAGACAGGCGGATCACGAGGTCAGGAGATCAAGACCATCCTGGCTAACACGGTGAAACCCCGTCTCTACTAAAAAAATACAAAAAACTAGCCGGGCAAGGTGGCGAGCGCCTGTAGTCCCAGCTACTCGGGAGGCTGAGGCAGGAGAATGGCATAAACCCAGGAGGCGGAGCTTGCAGTGAGCTGAGATCCGGCCACTGCACTCCAGCCTGGGCGACAGAGCGAGACTCCGTCTCAAAAACAAAAAAAAAAAACAAAAAAAAAAACTTTGGGTCTGGCTGGGCACTGTGGCTCATGACTATAATCCCAACAATTTGGGAGGCCGAGGTGGGCTGATCACTTGAGGTCAGGAGTTCAAGATCAGCCTGGCCAAAATGATGAAACCCCACCTCTGCTAAAAATACAAAAAATTAGCTGGGCATGGTGGTGTGTGCCTGTAATCCCAGCTACTAGGGAGACTGAGGCAGGAGAATCACTTGAACCCAGGCAGCGGAGGTTGTAGTGAGCCAAGATCACATGATAGCACTCCAGCCTGGGTGACAGAGCATGACTCTGACCCAAATAACAAAACAAAACAAAATGAAACGAAAACCTTTGGGCCTATTTATTTTATTTTATTTTATTTTTTAAGCTAAAAAATGAATGGGTGATTTTTTTTTTTTTAATTGAGACTGAGTCTCTCTTTGTTGTCCAGGCTGGAATGCAGTGGCAAGATCTAGGCGTACCGCAACCTTTGCCTCCCAGATTCAAGCAATTCCCATGCCTCAGCCTCCTGAATATCTGGGATTACAGGCAACTGCCACCATACTCAGCTGATTTTTTTTTTTTTGTATTTTTAGTAAAGACAGGGCTTCGCCACATTGGCCAGGCTAGTCTCCAACTCCTGACCTCAGGAGGTCCACCCACCTCAGCCTCCCAAAGTGCTGGGATTACAAGCGTGATCTGTGCCCGGCCTGAAGAGGTGGTTCTTTATGATCTCTTTCAAATGTAAACATTCTCTGGTTTTATTATATGAAGGTAAAGTGCCTGCTGCCTATAATATCATGATGATACATTAGAAACAGTACAGACAGGCAGTTAAGAGCATGAGTTTGAGATCAGTAAACCTTAAATGGAATCCCAGACCAACTACTTAAACTGGGCAAATCACTGGATATTCTTTTTTCTTTGTTTGAGACAGGGTCTCACTGTTGCCCAGGCTGGATTGCAATAGTGTAATCATGGCTCACTGTAGCCTCTAATGCCTGGACTCAAGTGATCCTCCCACCTCAGCCTTCCGACCAACTAGCTAGAACTACAGGTGTGTGCCACCACGCCCAGCTAATTTTTTAATTTTTCTTTTGTAGAGATGGTGTCTTGTTATGTTGGCCAGGCTGGTTTTGAAGGGCCTCAAGTGATCCTTTGGCCTTGGTCCCCCTAAGTGCTGGAATTACAGGCATGGGGCACCATGCCCACCCACTTGATCTGCTTTCCCTCACCTTAAAATAAGGGTGGTCCTGGCAACTGCCTCTGTAAGCGATTTCTAAAGATTAAATGAGAAAATACGGATGTGAAAAATTTACACAACAGCTGGAACATAATAAAGCACTAATAAATGGCAGCTATTACTGTAATCTGAGAATCTGAACAGAAATGATACATGCACACACAAACGTAAAGATAAGCATCCACTGTTTAAATAAACACAGTTTTTTCACAGGAAGACTATGTGCCATTTCATTATTTTAGTGCCCTGAGGTGTGTTTGGATTCAAGCATGTTAGTTACACAAAAAAGACTTGAGAAAACCACATTTTTATTCAAGCATGTGAGCTTTCTTACTCCCTTCGCCTGTGTCCCTATTTGTTCATATCCAAACAATTCACCTGGACCTCAGTCTCTCCCATTTCTCATTTCTCTCACAAGAAGGCATATGTCTTATTTGTTACAAAGTTAATGGGTGAATGTGGAGAAAGAGGTGTTCTAAGGAAGAATTTCAATCTATAAGTATTTCTCAGACCTCTTTGCTAGTGACTATATAGCATTCTGCCCCCCCTAAAAAAATCAAGTTTCCACAAAAAGTTAATTTTATTCAATTTAAAAATTATTTTAAGAAAACTGACATCCATTTTCCAAGATTAGATGAGATATCCTCAAGTGTCCCCAAACTAAGTTTGTGAAATCCCTTACCAAAAATGAAACAGAGTTCTCTTACTCTCTGAGTCCCAGTCTTAACAACCAAAAACATATATATACTAAGGAAGGAAAAAAAACGAGTTCCAGCACACTGTCACAAAAGTAGAGAAAACTTTATAAAAAGTCATTATATATTATCATTTCATAAAATTTAATAAAAATTTACATAAAATTTAAAAATAAATGAAATAAAAAGTAGTATGATTATTTAATATCTTTTACAGTAACATACATACAGAGTGTTACACTAAAGATGGTATACATAAAATTTTCGATGGGTGCAGCACACCAACGTGGCACATGTATACATATGTAACAAACCTGTACATTGTGCACATGTACCCTAGAACTTAAAGTATAATTTAAAAAAAAAAAAAATTCGGCTGTAATTTCCTTGGACTTTTGGAGTGACAGTTTTAAAATCACAATTTAAAAAATAATTATAATCATAAAAACCTTAGCCGGGTGTGGTGGCTCACACCTGTAATCCCAGCACTCTGGGAGGCTGAGGCAGGTGGATCACCTGAGGTCAGGAGTTCGAGACCAGCCTGGCTAACATGGTGAAACCCCATCTCTAATAAAAATACAAAAAATTAGCTGGGCACGGTGACAGGTGCCTGTAATCCCAACTACCTGGGAGGCTGAGGCAGGAGAATTGCTTGAACCCGGGAGGTGGGGGTTGCAGTGAACTGAGATCGCGCCAGCCTAGGCAACAAGAGTGAAACTCCATCTCAAAAAAAAAAAAAAAAAAAAAAGCCTTAAGCTGAACTTATGCCAAAGTTTCCAAATTCTTTATCAGATAGTGCTTATTTGGTTTATCTTACTATCCATGATAACAGGAGTCAGGGAAACGGCATGGATATATGGATAGACAGACAAAACAAAACTCAGAAAAGCCCATGGTAAATAATGCACCTTCGCTACCTGCTCTTAAAAATCCTTGATAAGTAGCTAAAATGAACGAACATGTATTCTCTTGCACAAAAATTCAATAGTAGTGATATGGGCAGAAGACAGGCAGCAGGAAAGAAAAGGTCAAAATTAAGTCACTCTGAATAAACGGGCTGTAACTGACAGTTGGCTGTATTCATGTTTTGTGAATGAGAAAGGCAATGTGACTTCTGCAAATTCTCACAGAAAGGTAGGTGTGAAAAAGTCAATTCCAGACTTGGAGGTAGCATCTATGGCAAAAAATGAGTGAAGAAGACCAAGAGGGTATAAGTTTGTTGTGTCTCAGTCTATCCAAGAGACTGCAAAAAGAGCACAGAGCACCATGAAGAGCTGGGCTGAGCAACCACTAAACTCATGTTCCATTGTGGGACCCTATTCTACTTTACATCTCCATGCCTGCAATATGCAGAAGCATGGATAAGCTAATGAGTTTTGGAATAAATATTACTGTCATCCTCATCACCACTGCTGCCTTTCACCAACCACTTATTGAGGACCAACATGTATGGCTTTCCATTATTTCATTTAATCCTCAAGAGACTCAGAGGAGAAAACTCAGGCACAAAAAGCAACTAAAAGGAGGGAAGATGAGAAAATCATACCTAGTTTTGTTTGACTGCAAAGTCCAAGTTCTTAACCACTATTCCACCTGGAAACCATGTTGATTCAAGCAAGGATACTCAGGAGTCAATTAATTCCACTATGAGGAAGCTATGTACAAGTTACAGAAAGTAATAAAATATGCCAGGTGCAGGGGCTCACGCCTGTAATCCTAACACTCTGAGTGGCCAAGGTGGGAGGACTGCTTGAATCCAAGAGTTCAAGATCAGCCTGGGCAATATAGTGAGACTCTGGCTCTACAAAAACAAACAAACAAACAACAAAAAAAACCCCACTATATATATATATGTGTGTGTGTGTGTGTGTGTGTGTATGTATGTGTATATATATGTGGATATGTATGTGTATATATATTTCCATACGGAAAATAAAAGTATAGAATACAAATAGAAGGATATAAAAGTTAATTACCAAGTGGGAATTTATGCACCACCAAAACAAACCATAATATAATTGCAATGGAATTTCAAAGCTTTGATAACTAGATTAAGAATAACATCCATTTAGTATTTTCCATTTTCTCAAAATTGTTTATCCATCACATACATGTACAATTTTTTCTACTGTAATTTATATCTCAAGACTCAATTCCTCACCCAAACTACCATCACACATTCCCAACTGTCGGCAGGATGGCTCCTACTATTGTAAGAGTCTGAAATTCAACATCAGTGAGATTACTCTTTCTGCAAAACCAGTTCTTCCTGCTTTCTTATTTCCATTGAGGCAAGACCACTCTGCCAATTATGCAGGCTCAAAATTCAAACAGTACCCTTGATTCCACTCTCACCTTTTCTCCCAAATAATGACATTCATTCAATGAATGTCTATCATGGACTTCAACTCAATGCTTTCAAAATCCTCTCATGCTGATTTGGAACCCACGCCACCTCTTATAACTTCTCCCTAATCAATCTCCCCTTTCCTGCCTCTCAATCCCTCAATCTCCCTCTATATCCCCTGCTACACTTAAGTTCCTTCAGTGCCAGCACTGTGTCTTCCTCTCTTTAAAACCCCTACTACACTCAGTAGAAAGTCGTTCCCAGAATCAGTACTCAAATATTTTTATATTAAATTGAATCCTGTTTATTGTGCAGCCACTAAAAATCAGTTATACTTTGAGAAGATACTTATATAGCCACTTAAGTTCAGTTGATTTTATTTTTTCAGGTACTTTTAGATGGAGCAACAACTTCATGGAGGTCAGGAAATTTAAGTGGGTCCAAAGAAATTCCTCAAATAATGTAAACTGAACATGCTTGTATTACACAGGAAGCCTACACAACGGCCTGTGCTCTCCCAAAGAACACAGATATTTCACCCCTACCTGCTGACTCATGTATCATTTCAGACTGTCACCACCTTGAAAGAAAAGAATGATTTGTATCACACATTTGACTTCTAATATGTTCATGGATACTAGGGTAACTTGTACCAGTTTAACTCACTGCAGGGGAATAAGGAAAGCTGACAAGAGAAGTCTTCGGTATGTGTGCTGCTTACTAAGAGAAATGTGGAAGCAGATTCTAGGTCATGGCTTACAATAAGACTCTCAAATAATGCCCCTTAATATGAACACATGATTAATACAAAGATTAAAAAAAAAATTTAAGACAGAGTCTCACTATGTCACCCAGGCTAGGGTACAGTTGCACAATCATAGCTTACTGCAACATCCACCTCCAGGATCCAGTGATCCTCCCGCCTCAGCCTCCCAAGTAACTGGGACTACAGGCCTGTACCACCATGTCCCACCAATTTCTGTATTTTTACTAGAGACAGGGTTTCACCATTTTGGCCAGACTGGTCTCAAATTCCTGGACTCAAGCAATCCACCTGCCTCAGCCTCCCCAAGTGCTGGAACTACAGGTGTGAGCCACAGTGCCTGGCCAAAATTTTTAATATTACTGCAGCCTGTTAGTTTAGCTTCAGCAAATGCCTGTTTGGGGTATCTTATATCTAAAATGTGTTTAAAAGCACTAAAACATAGCAGTCAAAACCAAGAAAGACTTAACGTGCAGCCTTGACTAGCACTACATAGAACAGTGTTTAGGTTAAAGAATGCAGCTGCCATAAAACAACAACAAATAAAACAGAAAACACAAACAAATTGGATTGGATGACAGTAAACATCTGGATGCATGGAATAATAAATGACGGGAGTAACCATGAAGTCCAGTGAGGTCTTCAGAATGAGATGATGTTTCAGCATCTGATTTTATGACATTATGCAGGGAAGAATAAGAATATACTCAACCAAGCGCTGGGCAGAGGGTATGAGGGATGGATGTTAAATAGATTGGACAGGGAAGTCCTGACAATGGCCTTCAAGAACCCTCCATGATCTAACTGCCCCTCACGCTCCCTGCTACTCTCTGGTCTCATCTCCAGGTGCTCTTCCATCCTCATACCAATCTAACCCGGCCACGCTGTCTTTCTTCCTGTTCCTCAAACAATCCACACCACACTCCAGCCTAAGTGGCACTTCCTATGCCCGGAAGGCGCTTCCGCCATATAGCTCTACATGGTCCCTTCCTTCACCTCCCCTCAAATCTCTGCCCAAAAGTCCCTTCTCAAAGAGGCACATTTCAAACACCCAAATTGTAACTGTAACCCGACCCCTGCTCCAACAGCCCTATAGACTCTCCTTATCCTGACTGATTATCCATAATTATCACCATCCAACAAACCACAGAGCTCACTTATGTTTTATGTTTATCATTTATTGTCTGCTTCTGTTCACTCCCACCCCACCCACCCCACATACACTAGAAGGTAAGTTCTACGAGGGCAAAAAATGTTGCCTGTTTTATTCACTGATTCATCCCAGTAACCAGAAAAAAGTATAGCATGTATTAAGAGTTCAATAAATACTTTCTGCATGACTGATAAAATGAATATATGACTTACAGACCTACCTATCATAACTGAGCTACGGGGTATTTTTCTGAAACATGTATCATCCATACTAAGTGTGAAACATTGTACTAGGCACTATGGGTTAAAAAAAAAAAAAAAAAAGGTATAAAGGAAGAAAAGACAAGAGTCCTTGACCTCCAACAATTTGCTCCAAAATTGCCTCCTAGGTTATTTTAGGATACCACACCCACTTAATCTTATCCACCCACTTCCTCCAACATCTGCTACAGACCTGCGTAAATTGCACAAGTTTACAATGGAAAGGAAACATGTCAGGGATCTGAGCTCTGAGCAGCTGAGTAGTCCTTTAAGGAAAGTTCTCACATAATTTTTTTACAACTCCATTGCACAGCTTATCAACAAGGACCAGATAAAAAAGTATAACTTGTGTATGCTCAATATCTGCTGTTATTAAAATGTTGTCAAACGTTTAGCTCACCAAATGAACTAATTCAAATGATGCATTTTCAATAAACAATTAACTTTAAATGTAAACATTTACAATTGATAATGACTGCTTAAACGAACATTCAATACACTTTTTTCAGACGTTTTAGGACTTCCAGTTTCCTCAAAATATAAATGGGGTGTCAGTAAATGACAGTTAGGCCCTATTTCCTTTCAGTTTTATCAAGGAAAAAGTGTGTCAGATCATTATTAAACCCTGTGTATGCAATGTGATTTGACAATGACCAAAGCTTGTCATGGATTTTAATTCCTAAAAATACTACAACTGGCAGGGTATGGTGGCTCATACCTGTAATCTCACCACTTTGAGAGCCCAAGGCAGGAGGACTACTTGAGCCCAGGAGTTCAAGACCAGCCTGGACAACACAGTGAGACCCCATCTCTATTCAAAAAAATTTTTTTAAATATATACTACAACATCTGTTTTAAAGTTTATTGTGGGAGGAAGAAAGGGTGGGGTGGGGAAAAGTGAGAAGATAGAGAGGAAGACAGAACCATATATTTGACACTCTACCTGTTCTTTGTAGGGTGAGATGATGTTCATTTTACATAAGTACATTGTATCTAGTATGTCCTTTAATATATCCTAAGAAAGCAAGTTTTGTGAAGGTGACAAAGAGCTGTTTCTATTATTGGAATCTGAAAAACATGTGAGAGAAATGGCCAAAATAAAGGCCATGTTGGCCAAATAACTAAAATTGAAAATAATTACAAATTGGATATTATACAAGATAATGGTCATTGTCCTTAAGAGACAAGAGAAGAGAAATCCAGCAGTGTAGTTTGCAATATTACAGCGCCTAAGCCAAACAAATTAAAATTTGTGGCACAGTGGCTAAGTCACATGTGACTCTGTATCATGCAGGTCTCTGGAGGCCTGTGGCCCAGCACACCCAGCACACACAGATTAGCAAAATGTACCTATCTCACCTGATCAGCTGGTTTTTCTTTCCCCCTCTTTCTAGTGGAACACAAATACTACCTAAGTCTCGTATTTGTGGCATCCTGCAGAAGAGAATGAAAATATATATAAGGTGTGGACAGACAATATCTGTCACAGCCTACAAAGTTTCCCAAAGGCTGTTTCGCAGCAAGGCAACTATCTTTTTCGAATTACTCTCAAACCACACAAGCCTATCACTCCTCTAAGATGGTGCTAAGAATTCAACTGGGGCTTACCTAAGGAAAATGATACATCTTAGGATGTAAAGTCAGATGCTTTATTCTGAACTGTGATGCCCACCTCCCAATCTTCTGTGGCTTTTTTCTGTGGCCTTCTCTCTCTTTTTCTGACATTCCAACAAGAATACAGCAGCCATAAATGTGACTTCTCTTACACAACATGCAGATGTTAACAACTCTCTACAGTTCTGTGGGACATCAAAAACCATTTCAAGAATCTCATAAGTGCTGACTAAACTTGCCTGAATTACCCACACTACCTCCTCCACATTCCTTAAGCATTATTTGTTTTCGTGAGTATCTGTAGGCAGAACATAAAACATAATCTACCAACTGAGGAGGGGGAGAACCTCTAGCTCAAAACAAATACCAAATAACTTATCCAACCTATATATTCAAAAAATTATGCCTAACACAATAAGTTGAACTCTAATTACATATTCAATCCCCAACACTATCTGCTCCTACTCACAATCCCACAATCCTTCTACAGAAAGTTTGAGAACCTAAACATTACCTCATAGACTATGAAAATAGTTGAAGGATTGTTCTTGCTATTAAGTGCATAATTCATGCAAAAACTAAGAAACTCCTTATTTTGTCCATTAGGGTACATTTAAAAAATTATCTTTGAAAGGCTTATGTCTAATAACCATGCAACTAGTAAAGTTACTATTTTATGAATTAAAACTCTTCATTGTAACCTTCATATAACCACAATTTGCATTCCAATTAATAAGGCAGTTTGGCTTCTTCAATGTTAAAAATGTGTTGAGGAAAAAAAAGAAAATACACAGATATTTAAAGTAAATGATATAATGTTATTTGTAAAAGAAATCAGGCCGGGCGCAGTGGCTCACGCCTGTAATCCCAGCACTTTGGGAGGCTGAGGCGGGCGGATCACGAGGTCAGGAGATCGAGACCATCCTGGCTAACACGGTGAAACCCTGTCTCTACTAAAAATACAAAAAATTAGCCAGGTGTGGTGGCGGGCACCTGTAGTCCCAGCTACTCGGGAGGCTGAGGCGGGAGAATGGCGTGAACCCGGGAGGGGGAGCTTGCAGTGAGCCGAGACTGCACCACTGCAATCCAGCCTGGGCGACAGAGCGAGACTCTGTCTAAAAAAACAAACAAACAAACAAACAAAAAACAAACAAAAAAAGAAATCAAATTCACTGAGATACATTTTTGTTAAGAAGAAGAAATCAGGGGGAGGAAAATCTAGGTTGTTTTACCGGGCATAGATTTTGCCATATAATTCCTTGAGTATTTTTTCTTAAATAATTATAGACCAAGAGCAACAAACTACAGATGCTAAGTGCTACTATCATGGTAATATTTTAAGTGTTTTATTAAGAAGATAACAGTACCAGAAAAGGATTTCCAACTGGACACTGCCAACTGTTTAAATGTTCCTTGAAACTATCCCAAAAGTTTTATTATGATTCCTATGTAAGTGATAGATCAGGTACCTATTAAATGCTGGGCACTGGGCTGGGTCTCTTAATAAATTATCTCATTTAATTTTCACAAAATCCATGGCTTTAAGGTATTAATTTTTCCTTTCAACAGATGAGAAACATACGCTAAATAACTGGTTAAATAGGAGGTTAAATAACTGCTCAAAATCAAACATCAAGCAAATGGCCAGGCCAGAATCCAACAGACATTTTTCTGATCTTAAAACTCATGCTAATTCCAATTCAACATGGTGCGTCTATGGATTTAAAGGCTCATCTCATTCCTTTCAGGGTTAGTGTCCACTAAGTGCACGACACACAACAGCTCAAGTTATCCTTTTAAAGGGGGCAATTTAGATCATGTCACTACCTAGCTTAACCCTCTGATAGCTTCCAGACACACTTACAATAAATCCCCAACTTCTAGCAATGGACTGGCCCCTGAACTTGGCTCAAGCTACCCTGACCTTTGAAAATGCCAATCGTTTTCATCTCAAGGCTTTACAGTTGCTATTCCTCTGCCACTAAATCTTCCCATTACTCAGCTCTTAGCAAAAATCTCACCTATTTAAAGGTGTCTTCCTTGACAATCCAATCGAAATGAACTCCCCACCTAATAAGTCACTCTCCAGCCTTTTTTTTCATTGTACTTATCCCTATCTGAAATCATCTTGTTCATTTTTCTGTTTCTTTGTTTATTGTCTGTCTCCTCCCAGTTCCAATACAAATGCCTGAAGAGGAGAGACTTACCCGTCTTGCTCACTATTGATTCCTCAGCATCTATAACAGTGTCAGACCCATAGCGTGAGCTCAATAAATAAATATTTGTTAAATGGATGACTGAACTCTAGGTGCCATGGAGACACAAACATAATTAGATACCAGCCCAACCCTCGAAAAGTGTTCAATCTATAAGAGGACAACCATATGAATGATTCCACAAGGCAAAATGTTTTAAGTGCCATATGTGAAATAACAAAGTAGTGTGTGGTTTCCAATAAGAAAAAAAATTAAAAATTATATACCAACATAATATTAAAAACTACTTATTAATTTCATCACAAAAAAGAGAGGAAGATAAATTGAGAGAATACATACACACACATTCTCTCTTGCACGCTTTCTCTCTCTCACACACACACACACTCTCTCTCTCTCTCAAGTTATTCCTCAGAGCGGAAATGCTCAGTTCAGACGCGGCTTGGAAGATATAAACATCATTGAAATTCAAAAGCAGTTCTGAAAGAGAGGATGCCTCAATTGGTATGCAAGGGATGTTTCCTCCCCCTGAATACATTATGAACTTGCAGCATGCTAATATGCCATGCTATCATAAGCACCAGATGGGGCAGTAGGCAGTACATGTCCCATCAAACCTCAAGAAGATGTATTAATGTTCATGCTCTTTAAAAAAAAAAAAAAAAAAATCCTTTGCCTGTGTCCCTAGACTTCCACATTTCTTAGCATTCAGTCACTTTCTCTCAAAGCACAGTCCTCCAGGGCTGCTCCTCTTCACCAGATGGTGCCAGGAATCATTTCAATCTATTTTATCACAGGAGGCAAAGGCCACAAAGCGTGTCAGACTACACTTACTGAAGGCCTACCAAGCACAAAAGAGAACAACAGAAGATACGGGAGACATCAGAAATAAATCTTCTCGAGGCACTACCAATGAAACATTTTTTAATTACACTGAATGCTTATTTATGTTGAACAGAGAAAAATAAAAGAAAATCTTTGTATATCTAAACTTCCAAAACTAACAATATTACTGTGAAACTGAAGTCTACCTAAATATTCTATAAAGAGGATTGGGTAAACTCTAAAAATTATGAATAATCAGAAGGTGGCCTCAAAACGAGGCAAAGGCATAATAATGGTACCTCAGTGCACATAAATAGACTCATTTGTTTAAAAGTAACTATCAAAACAAACCAACAAACCAGAATTTAAGTCGAAAGGCACCCTCTCTTGATTCTCAGTCAACTTAGCTGTGTGGGCATCTGAATACACTGTCAGAAACCAAGGCATAATTAAACAAATACATAATTTGTAATCTCTCAAGTATTTTTAAAAATACATCATTTAAAATAAATCATATTTCTCTACACAAGTCCACAGAAATAAAAAGAAAAAATAAAAATAAATGAACAATACTGATTTCCATACTTTTAGGACCTAACCTGGCTTATGTATGACCAAAAAGGGGCATTATCTCTAGAATATAAAAGGACACAGAAAATATAATTTACAAAAGTGGGTTCCCCACTTGAATATGCTTAAGAATCCTCTGAGAAACTTGTTCAAACACAGATGACTGGGTCTATCCCCAGAGCTTCTGACTCAGTAGGCTTGGGGTGGGGCAGAGAATTTGTGTTTCCAACAAGTTCTCTGGTGAAGCAGACACTGTCGGTCCCCTTGACCCTATGTTGAGAACGTGGTTACACCATCCTGTACCATGCTTCCAAAGTGCTTGACTGACCCTGTAAGAGTCTTTAATCTGTTGAGAAAATTGGCAACATTCTTGTATCAGGAAACTCAATGGATAAGATAAACTGACCTTCCAATAATTTTTATAATGCATGAATTAAGAGAAATGCTTACAAAGTATCTGCCAAATTAGCAAAGATTATTCTTTTAAGATATACTAAAACTCAAAAGTCTTACCCTATTCCTTTCAAAGGATCCAACGTAAGTGTTGAAAAAATGATAAAAGGGCAGAAACATTTAAAGAGAGCAGCAATTAAAATCATCCAAATTTTTAAAGAAAACATATTATATATAGAATGGATTATTCCAGCAATCACTCCAGAGTCTTTAAGATAAATTTTACTTGTCTATCAAATTGTTACTTATCTAGAAACTATTGGCTAAATTTATCATGTAAAAGATAAAAATATTTCATTAAGATTTGTCTTTTGATAAAATCTTACCCAGTATACCTGATGAGAGACTGAAACATTATACCCATCTTCCACTAGGTGACAAGAATGAAAAATGGCCAAACTACAGAAAAATGCCCAGGTGGAGGGAGAGTTCATTTCCAAAATATCACACACACTGTCAAAAGTCCTTTGTTTCTAATTTTAGTAATTATGCCAGAAAGTTTTAAGTGTTGTATGTTGCATTATACTTTTAGCAAGTATAATCATGATAAACTACATTTAATTTTAACATGCAGCTAACCACCAATAAAGTTGTAAAGTTGTGGGCCACAAAATAAATGTGTTTTCCTTAACTCTGAAAGAAAATTCTCATTCATAAAGACCACTTACTGAACATTTTTGTAAGATTCATTTCTTAATTTTTCCCCTTGTTAATTAACATGCTTTGTGTAATATTTCTTTCTTTTGAAATCTTCGTGAGTCCCAGTCTACGTCTCCTCCACTCACTTATTCATTAAGCAAATATTTGCTGATTGCCCACTCTATGCCAGGCTCACAGGTAGCCTAGAATGGAATTATTAGAACTAGAAAATCAAGATCTGAATGTAAATGGCAACTTTATCAAGGCGAGTTGGTGATGCTTACAATGTCTATTTTAAACAGTGAAGAAAAGAAGCGGTATCTTGGGATAACACAAAACTGAAGTAAAAGGTTATGCAGAATTCAGCTCTCCAGCAAAACCACCTACAATGAAACATGAAAATCAGTACGGGTGGGGTGGGGAAGAACTGGGGTATAGACTCAGTGATGTAAATTGATGCCACAAATTAAAAGTGCTATTTATTAGTACCTGAAAAAAACAAAACAAAAAAAAACCAAGACAGGCTTTTCAGGCTCTCACTGAAGCATGTGCTGTATTATGTGATCACCATTCTAAGTTTGGTTATCTGGTTTCCACATTCACAAATGACTGAGATGTGTAAAAGGGTGGCACACTGATAGAGAAGGGGTAAACAGCTGACACAAAGATGAGACAGAAAATCCTATCAAGTGTAGGCAAAACTCAGAAAATCTCATCTAACCTAGACAACGTGCATCAAGCACAACACTTGGCACTGTTTTGTGTAGGGTTAAACACCGTCCCCTACTTTTTAACTCCAGAGAGCATCGCCATCTACCTTTAATAACCTCTTTATACAGGTACACAGTTTATCTACAATCACTATTGCCATCCTATGAAAGTTAGCAAGGCAGAATAACTGTTTCTACTTTTAAAACAAAGAGAGTGAAACTCTGGCAGACTGTAAACTGACATGTTCACAGTCACAACACTAAATGGAAGAGTACTGATTCACACTCAGGCATTGACATTCTCGATTCTCCGTGTTTTTGATAGATGGCCTCATAAAATATAATATATTAATTGCTCATAATATAAACCCAAGTCACAAAGCTAAAGATAAAATACATTCAGCACAGGGCCAGGCGTGGTGGCTCATGCCTGTAATCCCAGCACTTTGGGAGGCAGAGGTGGGTGGATCACGAGATCAGGAGATTGAGACCATCCTGGCCAACATGGTGAAACCCCGTCTCTATTAAAATACAAAAAAAAAATTTATAGAAAACCAAACACCGCATGTTCTCACTCATAGGTGGGAACTGAACAATGAGATCACTTGGACTCAGGAAGGGGAACATCACACACCGGGGCCTATCATGGGGAGGGGGGAGGGGGGAGGGATTGCATTGGGAGTTATACCTGATGTAAATGACGAGTTGATAGGTGCAGCAGACCAACATGGCACAAGTATACATATGTAACAAACCTGCACGTTATGCACATGTAGCCTACAACTTAAAGTATAATAATAATAAATAAATTAAAAAAAAAAAAAGAAAACACAGAAAAAAAAAAAAATTTATATATATTAGCTGGGTGTGGTGGCACTCAACTTTAGCCCCAGCTACTCAGGAGGCTGAAGCAGGGGAATTGCTTGAACCCGGGAGGTGGAGACTGCAGTGAGCCGAGATTGAGCCACTGCACTCCAGCCTGGTGACAGAGCGAGACTCCGTCTCAAAAAATAAACAAATTTAAAAAATAAAAAAATACGCTCAGCACTAACTGATCAGCTTGTACGAAAACCATAGTCACTCAAAATGATTAGTAAATTCAACAATTTTAAACAAGTGAATGAAAAGTAACTATGGCTTAAAGAGATAATCTTGCTTTCGAGAAACACTACAAAATGATTCAATTCTCCAAGAGCTTTCGGGAAAAAGTTTATTAACTTCACAATGACATGGTACCAAATGTTTTACACTCAGAAAATATGATCAAAATACAGATAAAGATAAAAAACCAAATGGAAACACATGCCTCTATGTAGTAAGTAGTTAAACAATGTCAACAACAGGTAACTCTTCCTTTCAAAGATGTTCTTTAGAAAAATTCCTAAATTGTACAAAATAGAAAAGGTTTTGAAAACCTAGTCATGCCTACACTTACCAACTTTGAGAGGCACTTTGTGTTTGTACTAATTTTTTTTTGTTTGTTTTTTTTTTTTTTTTAGAAAAGGTTTCACTGTGCTGCCCAGGCTGGAGTGCCGTGGGGCGATCATAGTTCACTGCAAACTTGAAGTTCTAGATGCAAGCGATCCTCCTGCCTCAGCCTCCAGAGCAGCTAGGACTACAGGCACGTGCCACCACGCCTGGCTTCCACTTTATTGTTTAGCAAGCAAACCCTGGTATACAAAGAATGCCTGGATAACTAAAAAGTTGGGTTTTACCTCTGACTTCTATCACTTTCTATATTTTATAAATCAGCTACATATTTGGAATATTCTAGGAAGTCAGAAGAAAATAAATATTGAATACAAAGTTTAACAAGTGTTTTCTATAGACAAAAATATTTGTTTTGATTCCCTCTATGTATTCTGTCTGTAGGCTACACAAATATAATGTTAAAGCAAAAAGAAAGAAAATAAATGTTAACACGCCCTTCAAATGAAGTGTTACTGTAACTGCTAAGCATATAGGTTCAGATACAACTATAATAACTAAGAAACAATGTCCATTTCGCAGAGTAAATGTCAGGATCACAGCCTTTCTTCCTTCCTGTCTTATCCTCATCAGGACATATTTAAGCATTTCAAATTCAGGAATATATAAATTGTTACCTCAGTATCCTCAAATTTTACTATGTATTTTCCTCCTAATAACCTGAGAATCATTAAAGCAAACAAGTCCTGAGGAAGGTGGTGAAGTTAAATCAGGGAAAGTTCAAACATAAAATGTGAGACTCTCAGAAGCACAGCAATTGTCTTTTTTAAAGTTAGCACTCCCATCAAAATCATCCCAGATTGTGAAAAATGCTCAGTTTATTTTGTCAAACTCTTTAAGACTCTTGTTAAAATCATAAACACATGATAAAGACACCCTCCTACATCCCTTCTTCCTAAAAAGCATTTCACCTAGCTGACTATATAGCTCTTAAAGTGAAACTCTTCCCAGTATCATGTTCTCACAGGTACTCTTAAAATTATTTTCTTCCATGAGCGTTGAGTACTCTGTATAATGTTAATAAACCACATAAAATTAAAAGAATCCCTCTAATAAAGTGAGCCAGACTACACTTATCACTTAGTCTTTAAAAGGGAAATGAGGAAAACAAAATCAAGCCTTCTAGAGAAAGCATCCCACAATTTTAAAAATCAACTGCTTTTTTTTTTTTTTTTTCTTGGCAGGAGGTGGGGGATGGCAGAAAAGATAGCTGCTTTCTTAAGAATGTACTCACCTACTGGTAACACTGTGCCTACTTTTCTAGGAGCTCCTGGGGGCAGAGCCATGGGTACCCAGCAGTCTCACCACCAAAAAACACGTTTTTTTTAAGCTACGCAATTTTTAACAATTTTGTCTGCCAAGCTGTTGAATATATTATTTGCTGTTCAATTTTCTACTAATCCAAAACACAGAAAACCATCCATCTGACCTTCCGATTAACAAAAGATAGCCAGGATGACCATATTCCAAAAGTCAAGAAAGGTGGTATTTCAGTTAATCTGTATAGCTTTGTCAGGGAGTAAATTTATGATTTCTTTTCTGTTCCTGTATCTTCATGTGCCCTATGATTTCTATTAGGCTTTTCAAAATAATGACATTAAGTCTCCTGATGTCTATTATTTCCATTGTTCTCTTCCAAGAGGAAGAGTAACACACAGAGAAATAACCAGCATGCTAACCTGTTTTATCCAGCATCACTCTTGATGATGAAAGCTAATGCTTTTTCTGTTTTTTTTTTTTTTCAGCAAAAAGAACTCTACCTTCTCTGCTACTATAATTCAGATTCAGTTTCAAACATTCCTCTTTAAATGTTCCATCCAGCCTTCATTACAAAAGATCCTATCATCAAGTCACAACATACCAGACCCCTCTCAAAAATAAAACAAGGAAACAAAAAAAAGAATTCAAAGTCCAGGGAATCCCATCTCTACCATTTAACTTTACCTATGTCCTTGGGCAAACTGCTTAATTTACCTGATCTTCAGGTTTCAAATAGATCACATGGTAACAGAAACAATTTGCAAAGCTGTAGTGAAAATCAGAAAGTATATACAGTGCCTAGCCCATGGCCTGGCATATATAGGCTTTCAATAAAAGGCTGTTCTTAGTATACTATCAGAGATTTATTCCGTTCAGAGACAGCGGTTATATATTCCCTTTGAGATTAAGAGGATTTTCTGATTCCTTTGATTGGAACTCTATGGGTTGAAAAATATAATTAAGCTAGACATTCTCAGAAAGTACATTTACATTAATATTAATTAATGCAAACAGCTGTTGGAGAAAGCCAGCACGATAAACCTGCTTCTTGGTCAGGTGTGAAATCCTATTGTTCTCAAGTTATGAGTCATTTAAGGTAATGACTTATTCCTCTAGATACGGTTAGCTACCAAAGAACTGCAACTGTACACAAAGAAATAGCTTTCAAGAAATACTACACCCACTGCCACACACAGAAATTAAAATCTAATAAAAACCAAAATGAATGCCCTATCCTTAGGATAAGAAAAACCAGCCAAAAAAAAAATGCTAAGTTACATGAACTGAGATCCAATCTGCAGCAAGTAGAAGGAGACAGGCAAGGCATTCCAATAGGCGTTCGCTTAGCCCCTTGTGCGTCCTTCCCCTATATCCCTGACTCCTAATCCAGGTGGGTACCTCCACTCTGGGCTCCTGCATGATCTACTATGTTCAGGCCCTGCTTAGTTCTCTGCTGGGAACACTAGAACTCCATATTTCTTGAGGGCATGGAGGGACTCAATCATGGTTACCTGGTATCTGACACATTTTGACCAACCTACCGAATTTCCTCATTACAGCAACTTTCTGTTGTCATAGCCTTACATTTTTGGTTCTGCTTAATACTCTCTTAATTAACTATATATAGGTTCCCTAATTCCCAAACAATTATAAAATAAATTTAATAGGCACACTTTTGCCATAGGCCAAGTGATTACTGTCACAGAATTTTCTCCCAGGTACCTCTGCAATCCTAGAGTGGGAGGGGAGAAAGCATAAGATGAGAGCAATCCAGGACTGAAGATAAAAGACAACAAAGTAAAACTGACACTAATATGCTAACATGATTTAATGTACATTTGAGATTTACAAATAGCATAGTAAAGAGAATGTCCTCAGAAGATCTTACTTTCATAAACTACCTGAACAAGTCCCTTAATCTCTAGGAGTCTCAGTTTCAACATCTGTAAACTGAAAGTGCTCACAAGATAAACCTTCAAGCTCTAAAATATATTTGTTCCCCTGATGGCTCAGAAGGCTTTTCAGAAAATTATAATTACAGCATCTTCTTTGCAAACATGCATTAACAGTGTAGTGATAAGACAGTTAATAAACACTTCTAGGCTATATAATGTCTACTAAGCAAATGTTTACTTTAAGAAATAAAAATAAGTAGTTGTCTTATGAAACCTTAAGATGTCATAACCATCACCCCCTTCAAGAAAAAGATTAAACAATTATCATTTTCAATAGACCATTAACTGCATAGGAAGATGCCCTGTGAAAGTTTCCAAATATCATTTTACACACATAAAACTAAAAGGCCAAGTACTCTGAAATATTAACAGAAAAGAATGTAAAGAGAAAAAGGGAGAGAGTTTCGGGGTTTGAAGGGAAGCTGGATTGTCTACATGTCTGCTACAAAAAAGTAATGCTGCACAATCTACATTTATAATTGGGTATTTACAACTTACATAGTTTTCTTCTATAGTTGGCACAAGGCTTGTTTGATACAGCAAAGAGCCTAATACAATGGCAAACCAACTTGCAAAGTAAAATAGAGTGTCAGTGAATGGACTGCTGTGAGTGTTTTTATTCTTGCATAATAGCATTTAGATGCATCTATTAAAAAAATAACCAAGTGCATTATCCAAATGTTCAGTTACTAGGGATACTAACAGTTGTCTGTCCGTGGCAATTTCATTTCTGTTTTTTTACACAAATCATCGCTTGCAAGCATTGATGTTAAAAACAGAAAAATAGTCTAGTACACAGTGGCTATAAATGCCAAATCAATTTTCAGCAGATAATAAAGTCCATGTTTTACAATCAGCAATGCACTGTTTTACTACCCAAAAATGTAAGCTAATAATATATAGCTCTACTAAATGGAAAATGCAGATATGCTGTTAAAAAATGGGCCGGCTGTGAGAGGATGGATCATTTCTGCAGGGACCTTCTTAAAGCTATGTGTAAGTGTTTTGAAAATATCACATGATGTGGCCATGTGTTAAAAATTACAGCCAGTTAAGTTCTCTGCTAAGGAAAATATGTGGGCAATTTATGAAATGCACTCCAGGATGGAGATGTCTTAAGTAAAACCAGATTTTGAAAACAAACCTTTTTTTTCTCTCTTTTGGAAACTTGAACTTAAAAAAAAGTTCCAGGCACATCTGGAGAGCAGGACCATTGAGAAAGGGTGGTCTGACCTAATACTAGCCATCTTCTAAAAGAAAAAGCACTATTTCTGGGCTACAGGGACTGTGCTCACTTATTGTCCTTTTAAGGAAATAGTCCTGAAAGCATTTTGTAGGTCAACATATGTTCTTTGATAATATTATACAAAGATTCATAAAAATATAAGTGTTTCAGAAAGCTTGGAGTCACTGCCTCCTGAAACAATATAATGCCCAGGGTCTCCCAGCCTTCTCATAAGAAAACATTTTCCTTTTCTTAAACACAAGGATCTACTTGTTATAAAAGTAACAGGTAGTGAAATGGTATTTCTTTATAATAAGTTAAATAATTTTGAAATTATTTCTTTAAAGCATGCTTAGCCTCTTTTGCCTTTTATGGAATTCATTTTGAAACAATATGCTATTAACAGCTTTAAAAACATGTTTTTTAAAACCAAAATAGTTCTAGAAACCCTTAAACTAAGACTTTTTTACTTACCCACCCCCAAAGATTGGTGGTATGTCTGAATAAGATCAGTGTGTGCACATCTGTTTCCAAGGATCCTCAATTTTATTAAAAAAAAGGCCCTAGATATGACATTGTTACATCATGTCTGAGACAACCAGGAATTAGTTCTGATACTTGAACTACCAAATATATGTGTGTGCGTGTGTGTGTGTGTTGATACATAAATTAGTGATTTTTTAAGCAGTAGATGATATTGGAGTGCATAGAACACAACCTTTTAATCTTCTACACATAATGTCTTAATTAAAAATACAAAACCTGCCCAAGATGGCTAAATTGCCCATTAAAATGGGCCTATATGTATGGACTAAAATAAGCTAAATCATATTTAGAGGTAGTCCATCCGATAGTAGAATTTAAAAAGTACAGATGGGTGTCAAAAATAGCCAAGTGTCAAATCTGCTCAAGTATCGCCATTCTGGCACATGCTCATAGTCACAGCTGTTAATATATTCTATGTATCCAAGTACAAGGTTTTCTAACACAGTTGATGAGAGAGAGAGAGAGAGAGAGAGAGAGAAGCAATGCCCACACTTCAGGCTATTGCTGTAGAACCAGATGTATTAACAACAACACTAAAACAAACTTATTGATGACCCTAAATCCCTAAGTATAGTTCAATGCTTTTTAAATAAGGGTGCTTTGAAGCTTAAAATAATGCAATTAGCTAGAATTTGCAAGGGTCCTAACTAATCTCTTTTACCTATTATAATTCACAAATGGCTTTGGTTTATTATGGGGTTTTGTTTTACAAAATTAACATATAGACTCTTCAAAATGCTGATAAATCAGATCATTTAACACATTTATTAACAGCATAAAAAGATTTGAATCATGACATAAAAATTATATAAATGTGCTCAATACTCTGGTGAAATAAAAAACGCAGGCACTTTCACATTGATTCTGTATTACATACCCAGGGCGCATTACATCTTTAGTTGCATGGTGCATATAAATCAAGATGAAAGCTTAAAGAGTTAAAATGACCTTTCAAAGACCTCAGTCATTGTCTTTTTGTAAATTGATTTTCCCCATAAGTCAGCTACATACATTACTAGTCTACTAATGAAAAAGTGCAATTCTGCCACAAATGCATCCTTTCTGCATATATATCAATAATGATTAGGATGGACTATGAGACACATCCTAAAGGGAAAAACATTCTTCAAACAACTGGCAATACCTACACACAACTGTGGCTGCAGAAAACTGGCAGATAATGTTTGAAAACACCATCTGTGAGGTGTACAAACTCTGTGACCAAGCACAGCCTCTTCTGCCTGTCCTACCCAAATACTCCGCACAAATCGGCCAGCTGGAGGATCTCTATCTGCCCTGTCTTTTTTATCTGAAGATAGGAGACTCCAAATTAAGCATAGGGCAATTTAGACAGTTTTTGAGAACAGCCGAAACAACCTTCCCCCAGCCAGCCTTCTCCATAAGCAGAGCCTTCACTGGCAACAATCATAGAAACACTCTGGGCTCCAAAGATAATATTTTTCAGAGGAAACTGACATGCACTAAATTTCCAGGACAACAGCTTCACTAATTCAGCAGGCTTTTTATTTTAATTAACCATTTCAATTATTTGTCTGATGACATCTAAGGGCTGTGATTTAGGACAAGACTGAAATTCCTTGTAGTTTCAAAGCTTCCTTCACTTTCTCTGACATAAACAGCTTTTTAAAGAGATCTTATTCCAGGATTCCGCCATAATCTGAAAACTCTCTCCACAGATGAAATTTCCAGGACACCAACTACAGATGATAGTCACAAAATCTTCAACAGAAACAATACTTCTTACTTGAGCTAAAACCCTCAAGTAAATTGCTCCGGCAAACATCTGTGGTTGTACGACCTCCTCAGGCTTTAAAACACATCTCCCAAATTTCAAAAGCAAGGGCTCCACACCCTGTACCCCTCCATGTATCCAGATCTTGATGTTCTCTTTATGCTACCTTCCAATCACACCTCTGTCACCCCCAGCCTCTTGCTGCCCACATCAGATACAATACGCTGTGGGGCAGAAGGTATTTTCCATGCATACTAGAAAGTAAGCTTTCTTCATTGGAAAAACAGAGAGAACACAGAACAGGGCTAACTCACCAGGCATCCTTGAATCCAGCGTACCACACAGAAAGTGGCTGTCTCCTAAAAGCAAGCGCGTTCCGGGCTCATGCCTCCTGTTCTGGAATGAGTGGCAGCAGAGAGGAGGGCCATCAGAGGGGCTGGGGCGGCATCGCCGGAGGCAGGGTGCTGGGCGCGTGCGCCTGCCAGGCAGAGACAGATGGAGAGCTGACACTCCGGATTGCACTTGGAGCAGAAATGTGGAGGATGACAGGAGCACATGTGGCCTTGAACCCAGCCCTGTCTCTTCAGGCAGAACAATGACAGGGATGTGTGTGCAAAGTATCACAACCCCTACCCTCCCCTTAGCACTCTACCTCTCTCCGCAAGTTTCAGAGCACCAAAAAGCAAAAAGTGAAATTCGGAATGATAAGCTAAATGCCGAATAATTTATTCACCACCACCCCCATCCTGTTCAAGGTTAACCCTTATTTTGCCAAAAGATAGCATTGTAGACCTGGCCCCCTACCACCGCTCACAATAAAAGGCTTCCCTTCATCTTCTCATTTTCACAGCCATAATTGGGGAACTATATTTAAAAAAAAAAAAATAGGCACAGACCTCAAAGCTTGTTTATGCAACTGGAAATCCCAAACAGTCTACAAACATTTTTATAAGACTTTATATATTGTGCCAGTTTATCATCCTGAACAAAGTATCAGAATCATTCCTTTTGTCAGCTTCTCAGTAGTATGTGTAAAATAGAACACTTTTTAGAAGCAGAGCTGACCACTTTTATTTTACTCGAGTGCTTTTAACCCCCTGGGATCCCTGGGTTGATCTGCTCCAAACATTTTCAGCTTACTTTCCTCTACCTTGCATAAAGATCCATGGGAGATAAAAACAAAATCTTCATTGTAAAGCCTTTTCAAAAGCTGAACAATCATGTCCTCCTGATTTCTGATTTTTTTTTGCACACCCCTAAATGTTTATCCTTCCCATGAATAACACATACCCAGCCAGGTTCAATGGACTCTTCCCTATTAAGCTTTAATGGACACCATGATATATAAAACTAGGAGCCTTTGTTATAGTGCTTTATCTAAAGCTGGCTATTTTCTTCTCAGCAGTCCCTCTTTAGTCCTTTGTAAAACATCCCTGCCTCATAGGAGAAACATACGCCTGCCTGCCTTGCATGCCTTTTCTAAACACACAACAATGCCAGGCAGAAGGAAAATACTGTTCTCTCCTAAAACTCTTCCTCAGTTTTACACTTGCAAATCTTCCCTAGGTCTGTGTTTGTTTCAACAACAGGGCACATGATGAGGTAGATCCCTCAGGCTTTACCTTTCCAACGTATGCACAATCCACTATCAACACAGAAACAATTCCACTCAGGGTCCTCTGATCAGCCTGCAAGCTCAATGAACATGATAGACAGGAGCATTCCCGTTAACTCTTGCCATTCCTTCACAGTCCCCAACATGTCCTTTACTTACCCTACACTTTCCATATGCTTTTAGCCCTTGTCAGATGGATTTCCACACTACTTGCTATCTCCAAAAAATTCTGAAAACAGAGGCAATAACTCTGACTTCTACCTACTCAATCTTCCTACACCTCTTTCCAAGAGTGCACACAACCTGTTTCAAAGCATACCCACACACACTCTCCCTCTGCACAGACTAAAAATATATTCTCTTTGATAAACAGTGTCAATCAATAAGAACTTCTACAGCCCCCAAATACTATACCCAAGAAGGGCTGCTTTATCCAGCAAACCCCTCAAAAATCCATCATTGTCAGAGACAACTTGTAAAAAGACTACAATTCATAATGATTACTCTGTTCTGTCACTAATAGTATACTGCACCCTATTTATGAGGCCAATCTTTTTGTTCATCTTAGTTAGATGTCACTTGTAATGAGGTCCTCTGTAATGGATTTCAGTACAGTTAAGCACCAAGCTCAAACATTCTTATGACAGAAAGCTTTATAGCAGGCATGAGTGTGATAATCAATTAAGTCCTGCTATAAGGGCCTTTATAGAATCCAGCATCCTAAATCAGTAGATTTTCATTTTTTAAGAGAGTATTTTTAAAAAGCCACTTAATGCTACATGCCACTGATTTTTCTTTTTTTTTTTTTTTTAGTACTGTATTTATGTTAGAAAGAAAACATTTTCACAGTGGGAAACCCAACCTTTCATCAATATGCATGGTGAATCACTTCTAAAACAGAAAATCATATGACAAAATGCAATACACTTTTGAGAAAACTGGATGATATCTGGTTTTAAAATGGGGTCTTAATATCGGTACACTGCAAGTCCCTAAACTGCAGCTCAGAAAATTGAACTTCCATATGCTGTGTGATTATGTATCTTTTCTATGTGTAAAAAGGCTTTTTAAGCTGTTATCTGACTACAGTAATTGCCACTTTAAATTGATCCACGTCAACAAAACCTGGATCCCTGGAGATTCTCACCTAGAAGTCTGATTGCAGAGGGGCCTAGCTGAATGTGTGTGCATCTGAGACTAGTTCAGCATTTTCTCAAGGAACCAGTTTCCTCCTCTTATTCTTTAATCCATGGAGGCAAGAAAAGCAGAACCCCATTTGGCAGTTCTCCCTGAATAGGGAAACCTGGATACGTAGTTCTACACAGTTACTTAGACAGAAATAACTTTCCGTTCATAAAACAAAAAAAAAAAAAGGAGGATATGGAGCCAAGATCTCTAACATCCAAATTGTATAATAAAAACAGACAATCAATAACGTGATGAATGCATTTATGCAAGTGAATGGAGAAAAAACAATATATATTGCAAAAGTTTTCTCCAGTACAAAACACTGTCATAAGGAAACATATTTTATAAAACTAAAATATATCCCAATTAATAACAAAGAATACCTTACCAATTAAGTACTTCCTCAGGAGAACCTCATCAGTTAATGTGTGTCACTGAATTAAGAACACAGCCCATTTTTACGGCAATTTTTTAGAAAGAGTCATCTAAATCAACGCTTTCCAAACCAGTAAGTTTAATCGACAACAAAATGCTGGGCTCCCAGAAAAGCAAATACGTAAGTTGTTTTCTAACAACTTTAGATCATTCATTAGAAAGACATTATGGTACCATATTATTCCAAGGTATTTTTCACTTATGTCCACAACAAAACTTCCATTAAATACAAATTTTTCCTTTGTTCAAACATGACTTAGCAATAGGGACTAGCAGTCTACTGACATGGTCTGCAGTTCAGGAAAGCTCTCTACACTGGTGAAGGGAGAATTTGAGTTAAAGCCTTTCCACAGGTCTTCTCAACTTTCCTCTGGGCTTCTAGCAGGCTGTTGTGATACACTGTGACTTCACACAGTGGGTATTAAGTGAGTTAATTCAAAGGAGCTGAAACCTCATTGATCCTAATTGAAAGCAATACACCCAACCAAATACTTTCCTACCCCATCTGCTCTGGCCTGCCACCAGCTATTCAATACAAGAGAATTAATAGTTTCAGATATTCTAACGGACCCAATAAAGGCACTCATTTAAGCAGGGCTGCATTAACAAAGTGAAAAAACAAGGGCAAAATGGGTTCAAATGGAGCATTTTACTCCTAGTTGGCTTTAACAAAGCTGAATAAGGCTTATTCTGACTTTTTATGTGCAAGACTTGATAAACTGAATGAGAAGGCACTCAATGATCACCCAACGAGCATTGATGAATGGTCATTAAGACCCCCCTGCTCTTAGGGGAGACCCTTCCACAAAGTGGCACACCAGCTTGAAAGGGCGGACTCACTAATGTCCAGATTTCTCCGCTTGCTTGTCCCACTTTCAATTTCAGACCACTGGCCACCAAATGAGGCTGACATATTGGAAAATAATGTTTTATGGGCGAGTGGTAAAAAATAAAATGGAGGCATTAGCTCTGCTTTCAAATTCAAATCTGCTAGTTTTGTCAGACCCCAAAGGTTTTGATTTTCCACCCAGCTGGAAGCTATTAGTGTTTTCTAAAGGCATCCCACTGACAAGGCAAACCTACCTAATGTGTGAGTTGTTGGGCTAAGGGAGATGGACCTCTCTTTTGGATGATTTCCTAACTTATCATCACTTTGACAGTCAATTAAATAGATACAACACCTAATAAAAATGTACATTAATTTGTTTCTGCCACCGAAAGCCATCTGAAACTGTATTAAATAAAAGCCGTAATAGATTGTCCCCTGACAAAGATAAATCCAATTATACTTTGTCTGCAAAAAAAACACAAATGGTTTGTTTTATTTAGGCTACAATGTAAAATACAGCCAAGCACAAGAAATAAGTGAGACAGAGGTGGGGAAAAAGAAAAAACTAAGTGGAAAAGTTCATTGAAGTATTCCATCAAGGTTAAGAGGTTATCTGTCATTTTAGCTCCCTTATATAAATGCCTGTTGTAAACAACTAAACACATTTACGCTATTCCCTCAAATATTTCCTTTGGAGGAAATGATTGGCAAGCATTTGCACCTCCTCAACTTTCAGCCAGCCCACAGAAGAACCCCCAAGAACTCTGCTCAGATGACAAAAGAACAGGAGACATGATTGCCATCTTAAGAATTTGAAGGGTGTATAAACATCATGGGGTCAAAGGGTTATTTAGGGCTGTCCAAGAGAGTCTAAGTGCTAGCAATGAGATGGAGTAAAGTAAAAGAAAACATGCTGGATAGAGGAAACCTGTCTTAATAGGTGATTATACAGACATTACAGAGGCAGAAAAGCTTTACTGCCTGAATCACTTGCCAACTAGTCAGCCAAAGCACTATAGAACACAGTGGCCCATGGAGGACATGCCGTAGGTCTGTTAAGAAATCCTCATCTACCAGGGCAAGTGGCAGGCTGAGAGCTAGAAGTCACAACCCCTAGCCTTCACCTAGGACTTATGTCAAACTCATGGACTCAGGTCACTTTGATTTTTGCATCTCCAGCAGTTAAAGTGAGTTAATAATGGACTCTATAACTGTACTTTGAAGATTCCAATGTTAAAATATTTTAAATGACTTCCTAAACTGATACGCCAAATAGTCTCTCTGATATTCTTTTTTCCATCTTCAACGTCTACAGAATAAAATATTAGTGATATCATTCTGACAGTTTTTCAAGCAATATATTTGACTTTTAACTCTGGTTGAAGTACAATGTCCTCTTATACATGAATAAAACGATGTGCATTAGTACATTTAAGTTGTGTGTGCATTTACGTGTATGTGTACAAAAATGAAGTCTGTTTAAGACAAAATATCACACTGAAAGTAAACAAAATCTATATTCCTAATTATTACAAATTGTTTCTGATACTGCCAATGCCTTTAAAATCTGACAATATATTGTAGTTCATTTCCACCAACTTATTTTCAATGTCTAATATTTTAGAATTTTTTGAAATGCTATAACAGCTTTTAACACTTGCACTGATTAAATTTTATGCTATTTAACACGAATGTTAAACATACTATAATAATACAGTTAAAGATAGATGCCTACATAGGCACTAACAAGAGGTTAAATTATTTTTTAAATTTTTAAGTAAAACACTTCCTTATTAATCCACAAGGCTGAACACTAGCTAGGTTAACTCTTGTTTTTTTCAAGTAAAAGCATTTCCCATAAAAACAATTCCTAAAAACTATATATTTGCAATGTAAATCTGCAAATAAGTTACCTTTTACAGTTTTCTCATATTTTGTATAGCTACAAAAATCACTCAGATAACATGGAAGACATCCTAACTACCCATCTCTTATTCATTTGACAAGGACTGTAACACTATATAGAAAACCTTTGTTTCAATGTCACCACCTCCTCATCTTGACTAATGGCGAGTTAGTTTTGTTAAAACGCAAGGGTGATGGCGTATGCTCCAATGAACTTTCCCTCCTCTCAGCACCAGAGACAAAAACCTGCAGCTCTGCTCTGGTGCAGGCAGCCATCTGGACAGCTTTCCCTCAAAGCCCAGCCCACACCACACTGCAGGCAAAATCGGAGGGCTCGAGAGCTCTGTGGGGCTATTCATGACATACCAATTTCACATTTTCTGCTTGTACGCTTGCAACAATAAATGCTAATGAGAACTATGAATGACAATTTTAAAGACAATAAAAAGGTCTCCAAATCCCTTGCATATGGAGACACTGTTTTCAAAACTTCACCTTCTGTTACAGAGCTGTGAGAGACTGCAGGAGAAAAAAAGAATAACCTAAGGAAAACAATAAGATGATCAAAGCACAACTGAATCCTTAAGATTTCCAGAGAAAGCAATCTGTGTTAAGCCCAGCAAACAACAGATCTTACCACCGCTATGTACAACCCTATGAATACATGAGATACCTTTAATCTCTACTCCCTTTGCCTTCTGTAGACATGAAGCTTAATAAAAGCAATTCTTGATGAACATTGATTATATTCATTATTTTGGAGCCTGGGAATTCTAAGGATAGTATTTGTCCAAAAATAATTATAGTAATCATCACCATCATCATCATACTTTGGCATAATATTTAACATTCCACATTTTAAATAAATTCAAAAGCAACCTGGTTCTCTTCTGATAATATCTATTCTTAAAAATAATGCAATTGTTGTGGGTGGTGAAATTATATACAATATTTATTCTCTATTTTTTTATTTTTCCGTATTTCCCAAATCTTCTAAAATGAGCATGTATTATATTTTGAATTTTTAAAAATGTTACTTTCAATACATGGAAAGAACTGAACAAACAACATGTAAATGTTTTGACCTAGATAGGAATTAAACTATTTTACACAGCAACAAAAATAAAACAAAAGATTCCCCTATAGTTCACAGAAATTGTCTAAAGAGTATTCTTTTCATTAACAAGGATTAAAACACTTTCAACAAAATCCACCAGGTGGAGCAAATACACAGCAATAAAAAAAAATCCCAGAATTTTTTTCATCATGTTTTCTTTCACAGGACTTTCATCTCTAACAAATTCCCCGCTTCTATCTCTCCACATTGCAAATTATCAAAATCTATGCATACATACTAAACTGCCACGTTTGTAAACAATTCAAACTTACTCAAAAATGAATTTTAGTTACAACAAATTATACTACAAATGTTCACTCCAAAACTGCTCTATTTGTTCAAATAATACCCAGCATAGTATATTTGCTTTTACAGCTTAATTGCATATACCAAAATCTTATTAAAATTATGTATTATTGTACCTTTTTACCCAATATACCTAAATGTCCTTTGTTCATTCCGATTGGTAAATTGACACAAATCCACAATTATTTATATGTTTTTCCGTCACTTTCCAGAGTAATTCACTGCCTCCCATTCTCTTCTACTACAGATTTTTTTTCTTGCATTTCAGGTCACTCTTATTGATCACCCTCAGTTCAAGGCTCCAAACCCAAATTCTTTCATTTCTGACACCACCTGCAAGCCACAATTCTCCCCATTCAGTTTTCAAAGACTTCCACATTTTTCTCACATTATAACATTATACACTCTCTGCTGCCAAAGCATAATGCTACACATGGTCCTAATGTTACTAATGTTACCTGCATTTAAGAAGAGTCCACGTGGACAGAACTACAAAAAAGTTGGAGCTTGAAAGAAACCTGACAAGAGTTTGTTGGAGGAGGAGAACACTAGTTAGGAATATTGACTGTGGCTTAAAATATATTTATATGTTTTCTTTTTTCATATTTATACTGATGTTGAAAAGAGAAATACTCTTAAAGAAATGTAGCAGGCTGATACATAAATAAACACGCACATGCCTGAGGATACACATAACACTTATGGCAGAGCTACTTACGCTGTGCATAATAGATCACGATGATGCCAGCTCCATCACAAGGCGCACCAGGCTAATGCAATTATTTAAATGATTATATATGTTTTACTGGAGTGGTAAACAAATATATAAAATATTGACATTACTTCCATAAATGTGATATGAAAAACAAGTTTTTAGAATAATTCCCACTAAAATCTTCCCTGCAAAGCTCAATCTCTTTATTATTTGCAAAGGACAGAATAAATTCCCTGGAGCTGTGCTTATGCACGAGGCATAGGTATATACTGCTCTCTTTACATGCCCATAACTCCTATTAACATTAATGGGAGGCACATACGTGCATCTAAAGGGTAAATGCCCTTCAGTCTGCATGACAGAATCCTAATGAAGTAGTTGGAAAAACCAAATCACTGCACATGTAGTCACACTTTCCCCTCCCTTTGCAGGAAACACCATCACCACCACCTTTGTTCCCCAACCCACAGCAAAGACATTTCATCAGCCCACAGTGTGGACAGAGAACCTGCTGGATTTCTTCTTGGTAAGATAAAAATCCTCTTATATACATGGGATCTCCCAAATGGCTCCATCTCCAAGCACTTCTCAGAATATTTATCCCATGTTACCCCCAAATTGGCCACGCATTACTGTGCAAATATTATTTCTCACCACCCCCAGCTTTGTCAAAGAGTGTGGCCCTTCCCACAGCAAATGTCAAAGACCATATTCCAATTCCAAGAAAAGGAAAAAAACATCCAAGTATAAAAGTTTTATCACCTTTTTTAAAAAGTGGACTATTCTATTTTCATGGGCAGATTAAGATTCCAAAACCACCTCATAAAAGCAATCTCTGAACTACTAGCTCCACACCAGACTACTAATGAGTCTGACCGGAAAAGAGCAACACACATAGGACACTATATAATGGGAACTCAGAAAATAAGAACCCAACAAACTAAGGCCAGCCCTCTACTGGTTAACGTCTGTTGCTGCTGAAACAGATTGTTTCATAGCAAGGCCAGAAGTATAAAATAAAGCCAAATTCTTAGATTTTTTTTTTTTTAAATCAAGCATGTCTGTCAGTGTGGTCCAAAAGGGGAGAGCAGGGGACACAGCATTGGCAGGAACCTCAAATTCCTGACCAAACCCTCTTCCACACAATGCCTCCCGAAAGAAAGGAACCTAGGGTTTGAGCCAGCCTGACGCTGGCGGACAGACAGGGCTGGCCTTGCAGGATGTCAGAGCGCCAGGCGGCTGTGAGAGATACTGGGTTTTCACACACTCCCAGCCTGACTGTTTTGCTCTTCAGGTAATTAAACAAGGAAGCAGGGCTGCTGGGTATGAGCCTGACCCCGAAGCTGCGGCTCCATGGTTCTGCATATCAACTTCCGCAAGAACTGCCCGGAGCATCAACAGAACATTCTCCTCTCACTCTCTCTCATTTCCTTCTCCACCTCTTCCTAAAGCTGACCCAGAAACAAGTCCTGCCTACAAAAACATCCAGAGAAAGGTCTGATTTTATTTGTCACAAAAATCTCTATGCTATTCCCAGTCATTACCCTCCAAATTTTAAAAAACAAAAAACTACCCTAATAGCAGGAACTTCATAAAAATTCATATATACCAAATCTATGTAAAATGCTGGTCTCTTAATCAAGATGGATCAAAGAAAATTATACTCAAATAATTATAATTTTTAACACGCTTGATTAAAGTGTAAATCTTCAAATTCAAAGAAGGCTCACCAAGAAATAAATAATTTTGATAGTCCAGTTTACAAATTAAACATTTGTTGTGTTATGTAATTAACATTGTTATTTTAAATTTTGATAGTGGTAATTAATGTAAGCAAATACCATCTACGATCTGGTTTATTATGTTTCATCAAAAATTTTATTTAAACAAAGCTCTAAAATATTTCATGTGTGCAAAGTCTCCATTAAAACTCAGCAATATCAAACATATCCTTTAAAAGATAAGAAATTGGTATATTGATACATGAATATATATAATTAAACAGATTAGAATCATATAAATAATATCTTCTTCTTTCATCTCAAAATCCATAGAGTAAAATATTGGCTGAAAGAGACACAGACCAAAAGAGAGAAGAATACAAAAGCATGCCTGCTTGTCTGTGTTCAACACAAAGAACATTAAATGAAAACAACTGGCATGCTGCCAAATTCCTATAGAGGCAAAGAGATTCAAATAAATTGATTTCACGCATCACACTGACCTGGGATCAGTGTGCAGTGCTACAATAAGCTCAAAGCTCCATGTGGGGTAAAGCCCATTAATGCTATCAGACCCCTCAAACATGACCAAGAAAAACTAAAAATAAAAGCAGATACTCTCTAAAAGCAGCAATTTTACTTAATAAAATAACTTTCCTCTTCCTAACAAAGATGCCAATATATAAAGGTACAGAGCATCATCTACATCAACATTTTTAAAATAATCCTTTTTCAAAATACAAATGTAGCTTTTGAAACCTACACAATATGTAAAAATTGATACTACCTATACATCCCATTCTATGATATGAATGAACATAAACACACACCCTTTGCAACAAAAGTTTCCTGTCATTCTTTCCTCCCAAGCTGCTTCCTCTTACACCTTTTAGAAAGCATATGGATCTTTTTAATATGCCAAATACTACACCCTTCTTAGAACTGTCCTCAATGGCTTATGACAGCAAGCTCCTCAGGGCAGACTACCACTCCTAGGTGTCCCAAATATGTCTGGTCCCTACAATGGCAGGAATTACAGGAGAACAGCTCCAAGTAGCATTCTAGAGGACCAAGCACTGTGTCTACCTTGGATATGCTTTAAAACACCAGGTGGGAAACACACCAGCTTTCTCATTTTACCAGCTTCCACCCAAGCTGGTGGCAAACCCCTTTAGTATCATTTCCCGTCCCCCTGCCACCCAGCCACTGCCCTAACAGAGGCCCATCTCCAGGAGACCCCAGCCTGCTTCAAACTTGCTACACTGACCAGACTCTCTGGCGCCACCTCAGGCCATTCTCACTCACAATGCCGACTGTTCAGCCATGGGTAGTCCTTTGCTTTATCTGCTTCTAAATTACAACTCCAAAACTCTAAAAGCCCAGGGGATTCCAGGAGTTCTAAAATGTAAAGTATGTGATTTCTGTTTTCTCAACTTCTTGAGTTTGAATCCCATATTTCTATACATCTAATATTATTACAAAGAGGAAAAAAACTAGGAGTAATTATTGTTATTATATTTATTCATTTATTTAAAAACAGGGTCTTACTGTTGCCCAGGCAGGAGTGCAATGGTACAATCATAACTCACTGCAACCACGAACTCCTGGGCTCAAGCAATCCTCCCACGTTAGCCTCCCAGGTAGCTGGGACTACAGGCATGCGCTATCACACTCGCCTGAATTTTTAATTTTTTTGTAGAGATGGGGTCTCACTTTGTTGCCCAGACTGGTCTAGAACTCCTGGGTTCAAGCAATCCTTCTGTCTCAGCCCCTCAAAGTGCTGGGATTATAGGCATGAGCCACCACGCCCAGCCTAGAAGTAAATTTTTAATGCCACATGGAAAACAAAGAAAACTCAACAGTTATAAAATAGGTCAATACAAATATGTGTATGTGTATACACACATCATGTTTAAAGTATGTACACACACCACACATACAGGAGCATAGGAGAGAAAGAGAGAGGAAAAACAGAAGAAATTGCACATCGTGTTTCTGACACATGATGTTGGGTGTTCCGTACATGAATAACAAATAAATGCATTAAAAAATTATATTAAGATATGTGTTCTTGTCATGCATTTTTGCTTTCAATATAGATCTTCCATGCTGCAATGGTTCATCACCAGCAGGCCACAGACATATTCCACATGACCAGAAAGGAATAGATTGTGATGGAATGCATGTGGGTAAAGATAGTAACTCTATATATCTGCAATATGTTCAAGTTTTAAAATCCAATATCCTTTTCAATTTTTAATCTGCATCTTAGATATCTTTATCATACTAATACAAACCCCATGCAGATACATAAGGCAGAAAGCAAGGAGTTCCATCCTGTTTGGAAGCCCAAGCTGGTGGAAGATGACAAGAAAACAATTCCAAAGTGGGACGGTTATTGTTATTACTTTGTTTCCTTTAAGACATTGATACCTTTTCTTTTTCTCTATGCAAGACTTTAGAAGACTAATCAACCAAGATCTGAGTTCTCAAAAAACCAATGATTAGTAACAACAGTGCATAAGGTTAAGAAAAGAGAAGTAGTCATGGGAGATGTCTCCACTGCTTAAACAATTGAACTCCTTGCCTTCTCTTTTGAATTGATGTCTCTCATTAATTATATTAAAAGAACGTCATCACAATATGAAGAAGGAGGGATGAATGGAAGAGAAATACACAAAAACCAAATCATGATTAAGGCTTCCCCAAAGGAGTGTATCATTCCACAAGGAATTACTCCATTTTCTCTGGTCTTTCAGGAAAAAAAAAAAAGAAAAAAAAAAAAACAACCTTATTTTCCAACACCTTCCTGAGAACTTTAAGAACAAGCCGATAAGCATTTGTAAAACTGGCAAGAGTAGAGATTGTGGCGTGGACGCCAGCAGTGATGTTTCCAGAACAGTGGTCACCAAGGGTGAATATTTTGCTCCCCCTCTTTCTACGTAGTCAGTCAGTCACAGAACTTAAAAATCTCTTCCCAACCACTAGAGTGCCAACCAGTATCACACAACATTTGTGTTGACTCTCAACTTTTTCTCAGCAGTGGTTCCTTATGCCCTGGTGCTTCTGTACAAGTCCACTATCCACTAAACCTGGAATGGAGCTGGCTACAGGAGACACGAACTCTCTCCTATAATCCAGGGCTTCCTTGAATTTTCAAATATTGCAGACTCTAAGAAGTCTCTTGCCAAATGGCAATACATTTAGTTTATATTTGCTGTTTTCCTAAATGCAGATATCACCTTTTTTCTTAATGTGTCTATGGAATGAACTCTGCTTAGGAAGTGACATTTGCCTAAAAGTTTTTTAAAGATCCAAATACATCAGAAGAAATAATAAACTGAAAGGCACTTTTTTGCCTATTTAGTCAACAAACTGTTTCAGAAAACACCATCTCCTCGTTACAATAAACACAGAAATCATGGCATAGTTTTTACTCTTTAACTCCAAGTATTGCTCAGCTTATAACAGATGTATTATGAAACATGGCAAGAAGCACTGCAACAAGAAGAGGGTGAAAAAATTTGGTACTTGATCATTTGATATATTCAGACCCAAAACTATCAAACAGGGTTCCCACCACCAGATTGATCCCCACCCAATCCCCGCACCCAAAGATTTCAAATACAAATGTTTAAAACATACAATAGAACAGGCACTAGAAGAAGGAAGAAAAAAAGAAAATCTTCACAATTATAATTTATTGGAAAAAAATAGATTGATTTTTCTGGTATGTAAGTAAATTGCAAAATCAAAATATTTGTCTGTTCCTTACCTTGACAATATTCAAAGTTCCCTTTTTTCCGGCAGTCACCTATTACTAAACTCAGTGCTCTCCAAGTGTTTCTTTTGACAGATATCATTCTCCACCAATCGCTCTGCTAATTTCCTCTCTCCTTTTCTGACTGGGACAGAGATTATGTTCACCAGCCCAGAGATCAATCTTTTCTATTGACAACAACAAAGGGAAAAAAAATGCATATATCACAACCAGTCTGAAGTATCATACCCATCTGTTTACATGATAACACTAGGCCAGTTTTGTTTTGTTTTGTTTTCAAAAAAACAGATACAAGCTCTTCTAAATTTTAGAAGAATCCAAAACAATCCCCATTGTCTCAGTTCCTATCATGATGTTTTCTAAAGGACTCTTAATTTTCCAATCATCTGACTCAAAGCTGGATACATTCTGAACCTGAAAGCTTTTCTTTCTTAAATTGGTTTTAAAGATATGCACATCAATACCTTAAGAGAATGTGTCACATTTTACCTGTTTCAAAAAAAAAAAAAATCTGTCAGATATTATGTTTTCTTTAGAAAACAATTTAGACATTATTATTTATGGAATTTTACACACAAGTTAATCCTGCTTCAAAACAAAGTGGTTCGTTTCATTATTCAAATACTGTTTTTGCTGTTCTGAAATTTCAATATTGCCATTAGCTCACATAATTTAAAACAACAGTGAAGAATAATCCTTATGTAATAGTTAAAAAATATTACTAAAACAAATATTATTGAATTATTTTAGCAAATCAACAAACTTCTACACCATTCTTTTCCTTTTAATAATATAAATTTTCTCATTTTTTCTGCTATATTTGACAAATTTAGAATTTGTTCATTCACAATATTTATTGAGTGTCTATTCCTCACCTACTATGATTAAAAATGCTACCACTACTATCACTACTATGAAGTATTGGTATTTAATTCTTACCAACTAGGAAACATAAGGGTCTAGCACAGTCATACACATATAAGGTAGGAAAAGGTAGGAACTTAACAAATGCAAGGGAAGAAAGATTTATAAAAGCAGTCTCAAAAGGAATTACTAAGGCTGTTGCTATTTTTTGAGACCAAATTACTTCCTAGAAATTAAAATCGGTGAACATATTCTGATGTAAATAAAACAAGCAGATTCTATTTTTTTTAAAAAAAAAAAAGTAGTTTAAGTGCCATATTATGATTCTTTTGTGATGCAATCAGTTGTTTCTTGTTTTTTAAGGTTAAAAAATTAAATAAGTACTGATTAATTAAAATACATTACTAGATATTTCTTCGTTGGGAATTGCCTTGCAGTAAGCAAAGACAATCAGCTGGATCTTGGAAACATTTAGCTTACTGTGAATACTAACAATTTCATTAACAAATGATAAAGCAAAAAAATTCAATAATATAACCTAGATATATAAACATATGTACACGTATCCATTATGTAGGTACTCAAATAGTGGAGTGGGGGAGGGTGCACACAGAAGGGAAGACTGAAAGTAAATACATCTAGATGTTAAATATGATTATTTCTGGAAGATGGCAATATGGGTAATTTTTCTGCACAATTCTGTTATTTCCAATGTTTCTGTACAAAGGTAAAATACATTTTATATAGAGAGACTTAAAAAATATTGGGAAAAAAGAAAATGTATGCTCTTCTTAGATTTAATCATAATATTTTGTGCTTCAGCAACCATCAACAAAAGCCATCAGAGAGCCTGACAAAAGTGGATCATGCCCCTCTATGAGCCATAGTTAATAATCTCTATTGAACAAACAAACCAGGCAAAGCATATACAAATCCTCTAGAGTCTAAGTCTATTTCTTCCTTCTCATGACTGCTAAATACCAGACCAATGTCTGGGTTTAACAAAAATGGTGTAATCTTGGTTTTGAGGCACATAAAATTACCATGTGATAAACTTCAAAACAAATTTCTCAATTAAAAATGATCTCTCAATTTGGAATATACTACTTTATTTTTTAACTTCACTGGTAGTATCTATTTTATTCAGAGTTTTCTGAAGTGAATGAAGAAAATTGGCAGGAACACGGTGACAACAAAATATTTTAAATGTGCATATTTATAAATTCTTAAATGTTAACATAGTATACAAATACAGTTTCAAACAATATACAATGTTAATCTAAAGTTACCTATGAGGATTTTCCCCACAACTATTTTATATATGAAACAATATATCACAATCAATAGGGTAACTCAAAAAAAAAAAAATGAACTAATCTTTGGATTTTTCAAAATAATGACTGGAGTGTCACATTTGCGCTTCATATCTCCAACACATTAAATGTCCTTCCAATATGAAATAATAATAAAATAAGTAATGGTAATAAGCACGATGTTCAGGTATCTCTGAGACCTATCCCACACTGAAGTCTGTCACACGGAAATGATAAAATTTCTCTATCTTTAATACTTGCTTTGTTCAGATCTGGATGCTTAGCCCTCAAATTTGTAAAACCTCATTACGAGGGTAACATACTGAGAAAAGTTTAAAAGCTAAGCTCCACCAAGAGCAGAATGCCTCAAACAATTTGTAGTTCTACAAGTGTTATTTAAAAGGCTCAACATGTTGTATTACCATGGAAATTGTGGAAAACATACATTCCCAAACAAATATTACTTTTTCTCAATGGTATGAAGTAATGAAAACCACATGTGTAAATCTGCGATCCGTGCAGTAGTTCAAGCTGCAGCTAATAGAAAATACAGAAAGTGAACTCTGCTATATAAAGGATTCTTGTTACAGAAATATAATGTGAAAACCAGATGCAGACAGAAAACCTTAATCACAGATGGGAATGTAATCACTGGCATACAGAATACTTTTTTGATCAATCTTAACCATATGCGCAATGTATTTATTTTCTAAGGAATGCAATAACTTGAGAGAACCTTCTATTTGAATTCAGTTAACCTCATATGGCCTTGGCAAATCATTCTTGTATCAGTTTATCTTTCAAAAATTTAATAGGATGTAAAGACTACACACATCAGAATCAACCTCAAAAGAGATCAAGTGCAGTCCCCATTACTGTATTTCTCAGTCACTGCCAGGAATCCTTTCACTGCCTAAACATGTTTCTCTAGAGAATTCTATCAACATTGGGGCATTTTTTCCTTTAGTAAATGATATATGGTTATCCCAAAAATGAGCATTTAAACACACCTCTTTTTATCTATCAACCGGGGTTGAATCAAACCTTAGCTCTAACTCTTTTCTTTTCCTTCACAGAAACATTTTATATCATAAAAGCTATTCTTTTACATGAACAAATGTACCATTAGCTTTTGTTTCCAAGGGGAATCACCACAAAAGGAATCTGTTATATTATATCTGACTTAGGAAACATTACCTTGGTAAGTACAGTTCCTGGCATTGGATTATAGCTTATCTTTGTCAAAGCTTCACCATTTCTTTGTAGGCAATTCTGTGTCTCTCAATTTGAAGGAGTAGTCAACAGAGCACCATATATGCTTCACTTTAGGACTATATTCAACTTCCAACAGGAAGCTACTGAGACACTGTGTGATTTGGGTGCCCCTCATTGCAGGGCATGTGAACTAAATGTCATTATCCTGATTTCACAAGCTTCCTTAAGCTTCCATGCATACACTCATCCAGATTCTCCTTCTCTCTTCTAACTACTCATCTCCTAGATCCACACACAGAAACACACAGTCCTTATTCTTGCCTAATCTCACATATAAGACCCTCCGTCACTTGGCACTCATCTACAGTTTTCAGCCTCCACTCCAACCACGCCCTTCCAGAGTGCAGCTCTTCTCTGACTGGATAAACTCCCTGACGGAACGCTTCCTCTCATGCTCATGGCTTCGTTCACTGACTTCACGGCCCTTCCCATAGACTGCTGCATGGCCAGTTCTTCCTCAACTCTCAGGCTTTAGTTCAAGAGTCACCGCCTGAGAGATGGTTTCCCCAACCATTTGAAATCAAGACTCACTACCATGTCCTCCCAACCCCTGCATCATTCTAACACTGTTTCTTAATTGTCTTAATTATATTTAACACTACATGAAATAATCTTAGTAACTTCTTTTTTATCTTTCTCCCTCTCTCACCCCCAAACTGCAAGGTCTGCGAGAGCTAGGGTCTTATCTGGGGTGCTCATTACTCTATCCTCCACATTTGGAACTGGACTAGGAACATAGTTGTAGTAGTCCCAAATAAAAAGAAAAACAAATGAATCCCACTCAATGAAATGCCACAAAAGCCCAATTCAATCCCCGTGACTTTGGCAAACCTTTCCCTGGCTACTTCTGGGGCCCGTGATCTTTTTCTCTTCTTTATACTATAGCACTTTGGGTCTATATCAGGCTCTGCAACCCTTTACCTGCCAGGTACTATTCACAGAAGCCCATTCCCGCTGGTGCTATATAGAGATAGGGCAGCATGGAAGTCACCCAGGGCATTCCCGGCTATGAAGCCAGCCCTTTGTCCCACACTGAGCAGCAGGACACTGTGACTGGGAACTGCAGCACAGTCCACACAACCTTTAAGGCATAAGTGCACTCTAGCAGCTTTTTATGCATTGAGTTATCTCACAATTGAGTGTGTCAGCTGTTGCAGACATGAGATCCCATTTAATTTCTTACACCTTTGGACCCTACATTGATGCACTCTACTCATTCCATTGTCAAGGCTGCAAGAGCATGGCCATGTTTATTCAACAGTGCTTACACCCAGTGCCTAGAACAGTGCCTGGCACACAAAAGGCATTCACTAAATACTGGCTGAGTAAACAGGGAATAACTGATAATGGAATATGGTCTGGTCTTTCTTCAAGCCCCTTTCTCCTGGGATAAGGCATTATTTCAAAATCCTACAAATATTTTTAAGAAACAAATTAATCAGAAGGTAGACAACCAACTAAGTACCAACAATGCAATATGACCAATGAGTTAACAAACCAGGCAATTTTAAATGGTAGGAAGCTCTTAAATATCTTCTCTGTTGCAGATATAATTTAATTTTCAAAAAATAAAGTGTTATAAATAACCATGGCCTGCACACGCTGACCATTTAGAAGCCCACTGTATACACACTCTGGCTGGACTGGAATCTCAGTTCTTACACTTACTTATCAGCTATTTGACCTTGGACAAGTCACTTAATCTCTCTAAGCTTCAGATTTAAATCTCCAAAGTAAGATAATAACACCTAACTTACCAGGATGATATGAGGAGATAATACTTGTGAAGTGCCTACCTTAGTGCTCCCAATGCAAGTATTATTTCATCCAATGTGCTCAGTTCTTATCATTTGATACTAGAAAAGAGGTAGTACCTATTTTAATATAATGAAATATGACATAAATGAAAGCAAAGGTCAGTACTCAAAAATATCAGTACAATTATCATCTTTTACTTTCTGAAAGTAATTACTACACTATTAGTGATAAAAACAAAACACCTAGGATCAGTCCACAAAACCAAAATACGTGGAATTAAGCTGCAGGCTCTAAAACATTTTGGCGTGATGGAAAAAAAAAAAAACACACACACACACACAAACTCATGTTTGGTAGGTTTTTTTTTTTTTTTTTTAATCTAATTTCATCTGTGAAAGACTCTCTCTAGGGAATAAGAGGAGAGAGAACCAGAATCATTTACAAAGACTGCTTTCTCCAAATAAAGGCATCTGTTTCATGCCAGCAATTTCCACCTGGAAGAAAAATGGGACTTTGGAAATATCTGCATTCGTGGTTGATGGTCACACATCTTAAGAGGCTACAACAACTGTCCAGCTGCAAGCATGGCCTGGTTGCTGCTGCTCCTATCAGCTGATCTCTCTCTCTCTCTTTCTCTTTCTCTCTCTCTCTTTTCCCTCTTTCCTCTCTTCCTCCCTCCCTTTGTCTCTGTCTCTCAGAAATTTGGAAAATTGTGGTATTTTTGTACTCTAAACGGTAACTTTTCTAAGTGCAGTGAAAAGTTTTGATAGTTTTCCATTTGTACTTTAGTATCATTCCCCGCTGCAATTGGTGTGGCTGACCCTGTTCATGTAGAAAATTCCTATGTGGTAGGGTTTGAAGAACTCCAGGAGAGTAGTAAGCCCTGGAATAGTGAAGCCTTGAAGAAAATCTAGGTTCAGACCTTGCCCCATCATGTGCACAGGGTCATCTTGGGCAAGAAAGTAGATCTCTAAGAGTGACTTATGAAATAAGCTCACTCACAAGTCGGTATTAAGACAATATGGAAACCTCATTCCATCAAGGCCTCCCTTGAGGCCCCACACACTGCTGTCTAAAATTGTCCAGTCACTTGCATTAAGAAACTGAAGACTGCACTGCCGAAACTGTCTCTTCAAATAAAAAGGTTTCCTGAAGAAGAAACAGTGAGACTCATTACCACTTCCGCATTCTCAGCCACAGCATCTCAGGCTGAGATGGACCTACCTCACTGTTCAGTACCATCTGTGGTTCTGAAGCTGATTCATCAGGCAGTAGAGCAGCTGGAATCCCACACAATGTCAGAGAAAAGACCAGACTGGATGGGAAGGAATGTCGGGAGAAGGGTTCTGGAGGAAGAGTGCTCAGCCTGGAGATCAGTCCAGAAAGCAGATACAGGTATCCAAAGGAAGAGAGGAGGGAGAGGAAGAAGAGGGAGACCCTGGCAACTAAGGGACAACCGGAGTGAATCTGGTAGGGAAAATCTGAAAACCACTACAGTGGTTTTTAGCCTTGTTTGGACCCTCGATCAAAGAAATTGTTCGATCTCATAAAAATGTCCATATACATAAAATTTTGCTTATAATTTCAAGAAGCTTATCCTTTATTAAAGCCAATTTATGAACTTCAGGGTAAGAAAATAAAATAAAAAGTTACAGTGTGCATCTATGAAGATCCAAGTGGCTTGATCACTTCATAGTTCACCTAAAGATGGCGTGTTTTCCAAAAGCAATGGCAACAAAAGCCAAAATTGACAAATGGGATCTAATTAAACTAAAGAGCTTCTGCACCGCAAAAGAAACTACCATCAGAGTGAACAGGCAACCTACAGAATGGGAGAAAATTTCTGCAATCTATCCATCTGACAAAGGGCTAATATCCAGAATCTACAAGGAACTTAAACAAATTTACAAGAAAAAAACAACCCCATCAAAAAGTGTGTGAAGCATATCAACAGATACTTCTCAAAATAAGACATTTATGCAGACAACAAACATGAAAACAAGCTCATCTATCATCACTGGTCATTAGAGAAATGCAAATCAAAACCACAGTGAGATACCATCTCACACCGGTTAGAATGGTGATCATTAAAAAGTCAGGAAACAACAGATGCTGGAGAGGATGTGGAGAAATAGGAACACTTGTACACCATTGGTGGGAGTATAAATTAGTTCAACCACTGTGGAAGACAATGTGGCGATTCCTCAAGGATCTAGAACTAGAAGTACCATATGACCCAGCCATCCCATTACTGGGTATATACCCAAAGGATTATAAGTCATTCTACTATAAAGACACATGCACACGTATGTTTACTGCAGTACTGTTCACAATAGCAAAGACTTGGAACCAACCCAAACGCCCATCAATGATAGACTGGATAAAGAAAATGTGGCACATATCTACCATGGAATACTATGCAGCCATAAAAAAGAATGGGTCATGTCCTTTGTAGGGACATGGATGAAGCTGGAAACCATCATTCTCAGCAAACTATCAGAAGATCAGGAAACCAAACACTGCATGTTCTGCCTCATAAGTGGGAGCTGAACAATGGGAACACATGGACAAAGGGAGGGGAACATCACACACTGGGGCCTATCGCAGGCTGGGGGCCTATGGGAGGGATAGCATTAGGAGAAATACCTAATGTAGATGACAGGTTGATGGGTGCCACGGCACATGTATACCTATGTAACAAACTTGCGTGCTCTGCACATATATCCCAGAACTTAAAGTATAATAAAAATAAAAATAAAAGATGGGGTGCTTCATTTGGAGCAGGAGGTGGGAATGGGGTAGATTTTGCTTTTGTTTTATTGTATTTTTTTTAGTTGCCAAAACTTATAAGCCAAAATATAACAGCAATAAATTGTGCATTCTATGACAAGAGGACACAATGAAAGCGACCAAGGTGGAAAGAGGTTGAGAAAAAAACCAACACGCTGTTGGAACCAAAGATTTCACTTTAGTCTCAGCAGTGAAATGTTTCAGGACAGTTTTAAGTAAATCACTTGAGTTCAAGGCATGAGCTCTCAATAACTATTTAACAAAGCATTAAAAAGTATCCCAACTGTTCCAGACTCCCACTTTCAAGGGGCTTACAAACCAGCAGAGAAGTCTGAATTGCATGGATGATAGCAGAGTTGGATGTGGTAAATTCTATCTTTGGGGAAGAAGGGTCATCAAAGTGTCACTAGAGGCTTAGGAGAGGACAAAGTGAACCAAGCTTGGTTTCCCTGCAGAAAGAGCTTAGGTGTCCAAACGTGAAGCAACCCAGGGTCTTAGAGAAGGCTGAGAGAGAGAGGTCCAGGAAAGGCCTGGCAAAGCAGGGCGTCATTTGTCTTCAACATCCTCATATCCCCCAGTGTCCATCAGGGCCGGATTATCTATTAAGGATTTGCTGAATAAAGAAGCAGCCAAAGAGAGACTACTGGGGTTTAGAGAAGAAAGTGATGAACGGTTCCATAGTCATCAAGTCAGACGCCGAGAAAAAGCAACCCTTTACTGAAGGTTGTCCTTCACACGTATCATGTCATCCTCACGACCACACTATGAGGCCATGCCATTATTATCCAGATGAGAATTATTTCTACATGAAAAGGGTAGCTAAAGGAGATAAGTGGTAAAGCACTGGGGAGTTAGGTCTCTTCATCACTATACTTGACTGCCTTCTGGCAGGGAAGAGCAGCATCACTTCCCCCCGGAAGGCTCCAGAGGCCCAGACCAGTCAACCTGGGTGACACGAGCACAAGATTTGCAAAACGACTCAGAGTACCAAAGGATATACAGCAAAAAGGCTCCTTCCACCACTACTTCCTGGCCCTGCTTTCTTCCCTAATAGCAAGCACTATTGTCAGATTCTTGTATATACTTGCACAAGTAGAATTCTATGCATTTTTTTGTACAAATGTAGCATTCTACAGACATTCTTCTGCTCCTTGCTTTGCTCATTTAATGATACATCTCAGGAAGAATTCTGTATCAACACACATAAATGTTTCATTCTTTAAAAAAAGATGTTTTTATGCTTAATAATTAGTGCTTATCAAGCATAATTCACTACAGAGGCAGAAAAGTCTCAAAAAGTCCAATTCCGGCAGATTTTAGAACAAAATCACAAACTCCAAATACGGTTAAAGTTCAAAAAATAAAAAGAATTACCACCATGTTTTTAAATTAAATGTTATCAGACAAAACAAGATAAAGACCTTGGAATAATATTATCTTAATGAACTATATCCTGAAAGTCCTCACCCAGGTAGATTTTTTTGTTGTTTCTTCCAATAACTAAAATCTCTCACATAGGGGACAACTAAAGTGAGCAATAAGGATTTAACGCTCTTTAACATGTTAAAGAAATTCCTTTACTTTCCCAAAACAACTCTTCCATTTGGAAAAAAAAAAAAAAAGGATGGCTCAGCATATGATAGTTTTTAGTTTACTATCTGTTGATTGTAAAATGGACAGACATTTCTATTAAACTCAGTAGATTTTAATGCATTTTTTGTTGTTTTCATTTAAAGTAGATTTGAAAAATATCATTGGGCCGGGGCGCGGTGGCTCACTCCTGTAATCCCAGCACTTTGGGAGGCCGAGGCGGGAGGATCACGAGGTCAGGAGATAGAGATCATCCTGGCTAACACGGTGAAACCCCGTCTCCACTAAAAAATACAAAAAACTAGCCAGGCGTGGCAGCGGGCGCCTGTAGTCCCAGGTACTTGGGAGGCAGAGGCAGGAGAATGGCGTGAACGTGGGAGGCGGAGCTTGCAGTGAGCTGAGATCGTGCCACTGCACTCCAGCCTGGGCGACAGGCGAGACTCCGCCTCAAAAAAGAAAAGAAAAATATCATTACATGAAAAAATATTTGGTCTACAGACAGAGCTTGGGGTACTGAACAAATGAATCTAGGTTCAAAAGCACCTTTAAATAACTACGCTCCCTCTTCCCACAAGAGGACTGAGCCCAAGTCTGAGGCCTGCTGGTTTACAAGCACTGCTTTCATCAGCTACTCCTTAACTCCATATGCTGTCATCTCTACCTTCTCTCATTCTTACCATGTTAGGATTAAAAGACGTTTTATACGTTATTCTACAAACAGAAGTCCATGTTTGAAATGTATAAAGCAGGCTGCACTGGTCAAAGGGGAAGTTAAGGGTCCGAGAACCAGCCCACCTGACCACTTTGTATGCTCCTGCATGGCCCAAGGGCACCTGCACAACAGAAACTCAAAGAACAGTTTGAAATCCATGGAAAGAGGCAAAACACATGAGGGAGCCAAGTCCTAAAGTGGTAAATAACAGATCTTTTATGTAACAACCGCGTTTTAAGGAACACCCACCACTTGACAGCCCTGTCACCATCTCCCAAAGGCAGCTGGGACCACCAGAAGCCCTGGGACCGAGGTCTGCAAATTCTGAGGCTCTTCTCTAGAAGCTGTGAATCTGTGAGTCTGGGGTAGGGTAGCAAAGCTGCCTCTAAACAAACACCTGAAGTGATTCCCAGCTTCTGGCAAGTTAAGAGCACTTGATACTAAATCCAGGCTGGTATTAATAACTTCCCCCTCTCTAAATCCACTGCTCTATCCAAGTGCTAATTATTTTTCCTTTGCAATACCTCCTGCCCCTGCCTCTTCCTTCTCATCCCACAAACCCAACACTGGTCATCCTTTTGCAATATCTAAAACCTAAACCGCAGCAACAAGCTTCCTGCCTGGCCTTAGCCTCCAGGCTCTCCCCACCTCCAGTCCATCTGGCCCCTCACATTAGGACCAACTCTTTGCAAACACAACTGTTACTGGGTCCAGGGGTTCCCTTTGCCTAGCTCAATTTTTATTTTAACCTTGGTTTTATAAAGATCTATTTTACCATGGACTCCTCTGTTCAAAAGAAGTCCAGTTAGAAAATCAAATATATAAAGCAATTTCTTATAAAAGCAGAGCTATTCTGGTTTTATGGTGGTTAGGGGATGGAAGACCCTGTGCCCAATCTGGGACCCCTCCATGCCACCTCCCAACCCTGAGGCACTCCACAGGACACAGCTGAAAAATATCTGGTGAATTCAGAAGTTGAAGCTTAAATCAAAATGGATATTTAAGACATTTATGATCTTTCTGCTCTCATTTCCCATTCATCACCCAAGGGCCCTTTTTGCTGCAGCCACAGTATTAATTTATTCTCTCTCCACCCCTACTCCACCCCAATACTCCTCCAAAGGTCTTTTCCATATCTAGGCTTCTGCACTCCCTATTCCTACTGTATAACTTACTACAATCCTATTACAATAACTTTGCCTTGATGAATCCTACCTGTCTCAAGACAAGCTTAAATTTCAATTCACACCTGCCTCTAAAATCTCACTTGCTGTACCATTTAATTGGTAACTGATCAAGCTCCACCATCTCTGTAGCTATTTAATTTGTCCTGAGTGAATTTATCATTCAGTGGAAACTTAGCCGACTACGTGCTTGTGTCTACACCTAGCACACAGCTTTATACATAGAAGACATTTACTAAATATTTATCCATGTACTTCAGATTCACTCCCAAGAGTAAACATTTTACTTTTCTATCAGATGCTGTAAAAGGTGTTTTTACCATGGTTACCAAAACAGCATGTGACTTTCTTTGTAAATAGTCAAATCAGGTTTAATGGGTTGTTCATTTTATTGCTCTTCACCTATATTTTCCTCCAATATTTTATGCCTGCTCTCAAATCTCAAATCTTGAGCCAACTCAAATCTCAGGCACATCAATGGAGACTGGTTACATTAACTCTTCCTTTAGACATGAACTGACCTACCTAACTTTATTTAAACAAAAGGATGAGAATTCATTGTCCACATTTGTTTCTCATCAGATGTTGAATGTGGACCTCATTTCTAAATAAATCTAGCTGAAGCGGAGAATGAAAATGTGTGATAGGTGAGCAAAGGAGCTGTGGAGTAAAGGACACTTCTTGTGTGACACATGATAAAAGTTACAGAATCCTAACAGTCACTTAAAAAGAACACTTTCACAGGAAAGGAGGATTACTATGTCAGTCTGATAAACACCCAGTTCCAGTCCCAATATCATCTGCTGTTCTTCCCAGCTGTGTTTGCTCATCACTGTGTACATAACATATGCATAGACTCAGAAAATAAGCTATTAGTCGTCCGTGACCTGTCTTACAGTTCACATGCCCCTGTACCTTGAGGTTAGGGAAAAGGGTGTAGTACTTCTAGTTTAAGCTAGTCTAATCAACTTCCCAAGACTGCATTTAAAGCACAGCTTGTATCATGCTTATAACCAGTGGGGATAACTTCCTAATTTCTGATTCTCCACTTGTCAGCGTTCATTTGAAATATTTTCTACAATACTGCTGCGCTATTTCCCTGGCATCATGATCTGTGCCAACCCTTTCAGGTACCATTATTGATCTGCTTTCCTAATATTAGGCTCTGATCTCCTCAGTAAGTGTTACTAGGTGGATTCTCCAAAAAGTCTAGTGGAAGAGTCCTCCCAGATACTCTTTATAATAACATCTCATAGCTAGTTCTCTCTCCTAGTGCTCTAATTATCTCAGCACATGGCCATGTCTAACTTATTACTGTTTGACACTGTTTCCCCTCATATTATCAACGGCCACCCATTTCTTGAGCTTCTTTAGGCAAATTACCATTACTGCTGCTAATATTTTATCTACTATTTCTCTGGCATAATATTCAACCCAATTAGTACCAACTAAGAGTTTGCTGTCTATATACTCTTAAGACATTCTCCTTTGTGGCAAATAACTTCAATTTGACTTTCCATTGAACTCTGAATACCAATGCAAAAATTTTCTACAACCTATGAAGCAACAGTGCTTCCTGTGGCATCCATTTCCAATGACAGATGAAAATATTACTCCTAAGCCAAATCAATCCCAAACATCTTAGTAAACAGTAAGTTTCCACTGTCATTTTGGATGATGAGGAAGTGCTCACCTTGATCAAACCAGAAGAATACCAACAACTCTGAAGTTCAAAAGAAACCCTAGCCTGGGTTTACTATTTATAACCACCCAAATTAGAATCAAATCTCTAATAATGTCTATATTTTAATCACCTACAACAGTTTTACAAACTAAAGTACAAAATCAATAGGTAATAATTGAATTACTTAGTTATTTTAGAAGCAGTGGCAAACAATTTCTTCAAACAGAATTTTTCAGTCTGTCTTGAGATCTGTTTCCTAGCCAGATGATAATGTGCCCAAGTTCAATTAAATACGCTGCTACTAGGTTCTCTCCAAAAAATGGCTTAAAGAGGTCATTTTCTAAATTTTCCAAGTGGAGTGAGTCCAAACTTTGAGACCAGGGCTATGGTGAATGCCTGCTAAACACAAGCAACCCCATCCACCTCAGCCTCCAGCCCCTCACTCCTACCCCCAGGCACTGAGTTCATCATCTTGTCCAGTAACTATGAGGGGAAAGCATAAAGGCAATTTTCCCTGGACAAGACCCAAACTCTTTAGTTCCCTCCTCACTACATAAACAGATTTATTCCTACATAATTCACCTCTGAAAAAGGAATCGTAAAAACTAAAATTTCAGACAATCATCTAAGATTTAGGATGGCTATGGAAATAATGGCTCCCTAGTCCATAATGGCTCTTCCTTATGATGGAGAAGACTGGAATGATAGTAACATTCCACAGTGATCCCTTTCCCAATTAGATGAAGATTTATAGTGTCACCCACCCCAATCCCTGAATTTAAAAAAAAAAAAAAAAAAAAAAAAGGTTTTTTTTTTTTTCACTCTCTTAACCCTGGGAAAGCCCCAAAGCCTACTTTCAGTATCACACACAGACTTGTCCGTATGAGAGTTGGGAAGCCTAAGAATCACCAACTCTGCCCTTCGCCTTCTGAGAAATTTGCCTGAGGGTTGGAATGCACCCCAGGCCACCCAACAAGTCAGTGATTGAACTGGAAAGGGAACCTCAGTTTGCCTATTAGTCAAGCGACTGCACACAGACACCAGGTCCTTTTTTTTTTTTTTTTCTTCTAATACGGAGAAAGCTTTACACTCTGAAACTAGTTACAAACTCTTTTTTTCCAGGAGTAAAGGTGGTGCACAAGTCCTCTAACCTTAAGAGGTAACCAGGAAGTTGAACCTGGCCAATTGGGAAATGCTGAGATCAAGATATAATGGAGTGACCAAGTACGAAGGAACAAGACTCAAGAACTAAGGACTGGGCAGAAAATCACTCCGGCATACTGGATAAGTTCAACAACAAGAACAAAAACAAATAAACAAACAAACAAAAAAAACAGATCAAATCCTCATGGCCTCAGTGCAGTGTAGAATTAAGGTATTCTGATGCGGGAACAGAATTTGGTAACAGAGAAGTCTGGATCAGGTGGTACTGAGGAATACAGACTGGCACACACTCGTGAGTATCCAAGGATATGTCAGCTGGAAGCCAAGTCTGATTACTCAGTGGGGGTGAAGAGGGGATAACTGAAAGAAAACAGTGGATGAGTAGATACGGCCACTAAGGAGAATATGCAGCCAATGATTAAGAGAATAAGGTCCTAAATAATTACTGAAGCTCAGGCACAAAGTAGGTCATTAATTTGGGGAATACAAAGAAACCTCAATTTTCTAAATTTGGGCGAAAGATCAAGCCAGAAGAGTAACTATGGCAAGAGTCTCAGAGCAATGGGCTGGGGTTCTTTGAAATTAAGAAAGTGAAACACTGGTTAATCATTTACTTAAAAACCAGTGATGAGAATGTATGTGAAGGTTGGTTAAGGCCAGGCTCACAGTAGGTCTCTAGTATCTATCAATTCCTCTCCTCTCTCCCAAGACCAACAACTAAGTAGCAGCCCTCAAGAGCCCTGAGCACACTTAGAAGTGGTCTGTGCCCCAGGTGTTAAAAGATTAATGAACCCAGTCAATCACATTCCCCAAGGCACTTAGAGGTGCTTAGACTGCTAGAGACACAACGGGAAAACTTCACATATATGTCCTCTGCATTCCTCTTCTACAAGATCTATATTCTAAAGGCTCTATTCATCCAAATAGTGATTTGCTTTAGAGGCCTTGATCAATATGAAACCTACTAAAACAAATGTCTGCTTTACTCCTTCCTGCATTACTTTATAAAGGTAATCACAATTAGAACTATTAAAGCAGATGATTTTAAGTTGGTATCTCTTGGTCGTTGAAAATATTAATAGTTGTAGGCAACACTGACAGTTTTAAACTTTTTTGAACAAGCAGGTCTCACACTTTAAACATCAACCATGGGGCATTACTTAAGACCAGTAGTTCTGATGTAAGAACCTGGACATGACTTCATCAAGTATGAACATTCCGAAAAGAGGCACAGGCATCTCCCCTGTTGGTGTCATGTAAGGTACTGTGGCTTCAAAAACAACCCTCATTAGAAGATCACATCCCAAGTGAAGGGATTATGTCTGTGAATAAACTTTTTGTACACTGATATGTGATTCAGCATCTTTTCTTAAAAGTGTCAGAGTCTGGTGCTATATTAGAGGAAACAGCCACATGATGCCCAGCTCTCTTTAAGATATGCCAGCACAACATGCCATACTGAACTGTTCTTTGGGCTTGAAATTGGAAACTGCCTTCCTTAAAAGCATTCTTCTTTGGTTGGTTCCATACATGTAATTGCCAATACTCACATTCAACATTGTTCTTCAAACTACCTCTTCTTTTGAGTTGGTGTTTTAGAAGAAACATTGCATTTGTTAATATCAAACATGCTAAGGTGTCACTATGCCTGCCTTCCCCTTTATTCATTCTTGAAATATTTTGAGTTTATCTGTGACGAGTGTGTATAGCACTTCACATGTGAAGCCACAAACTTAGCTAATTGATCCTCAGCAGTGATCAGGTCTCACCCCAGACAAATTACTATAGCCACAAGTCCACCAAACTGCAATCCAAGGTTGAATCAATATTGAACCTTATTCAAATTTCACCAGTCTTCCTTCTAGTTTAATTCTCTCTGTCCATGTTTTATATGGATAGCATTGCCATTCACTTTCTTGTTATAAGGACACAGTATTATTTTTATTATGATTATTTAAGACATCTTAAGAGTTTCCTTTTTAATTAAAATTAGATGATTTTAAAAGAACATGTCTTTCCTAGCAATGACACTAGTAAAATGCATCCAATTTTTCTCTACGTGGTGCTTTCCCTGTCCATAAAACTTATTTGATTAGCAGTACTATAGAAGCTAAAGCTTTTGTATGCAGGCACTCAAGCATAATTTAATCATTTTATTTAAGCATGGAAAAGATTATTCTGAAAGCCCTGTTAGTAAAATATCCCTGATTAGTTTAAACTTACATTTGCAGGTATATTAAAGGTGAAATAAATCTCAGAATGCTCAGTATGCAAGGAACAGTGTTAACTTTGTTACAATAGTCCAGCAGTAAGTTAAAAATTGTAGTATTAGAGAATGTAAGGAATAACTATCTGATTTTCAATACATGTATTTATGCAGGTTATTTTAAAATAAATTTTATTTTGTGTGAACCCTTTTTTATTACCAGGATTTTCACCTATGGAAACCTCTTTTATAGTCAAACAAGATGAGATCTTAATTGCATACTACCATTTATCTGCTGAGGATAAAAGTGCCAACAAATGAAAATGCACATTAAGCAAGAGATTGTCAGAATAGAAAATTTATTTATTTTTTTTATTTTTTTGTTTTTTTGTTTTTAAATAACCCACTCGCATTAACAAAAGACTGCAGTAGCTTCCAAATTATAGGTTGTTATTTTTAGTGGAAGTAGTTCAATATTCATATTGGAGCAGATGTAGCAGTTTAACAAAACAGCTCTTCAAATCCTGCACAAATTGAAAACAGGAAAACTGATTGCATTTTCTCTTATCACTTTCCTTTTCTGAATTGACACTTTTGGCCTTCTGAAAATTTACACATGGCTTTCATCTCAACAGCACCTGCTGATCAAATAGAAACCTAACATTTTCATGAAAATGGTATAAAGGACTAGTTTTGTTCTAAACACTGTATAGGGCATCAGTTGCCTACTTGATGGCAACAATTGCCATGTATAAGTCATAGTCATAATAGATTTATATTTTCATAAATTTCATTAACATAAAAATATGTTAAGTCCCTTCTGTTTTGTTTTGTTTTTCATATTCTCTCTCTGTATGGTTCAAATTTCTTGGACTCAACGCCTGCCTAATACTTAGTTTTGTTATTTAAAGACTATGCAAAATGTGTGAAAGGGTAAATTACACCAAGATAACAAATACTTAGTATTTCTCTGCCTTTGCTTGAAATACACATATTTATCTATATAAGTTATTGTCTATGCATGCACATGAGTGTAAAATACATACATCTCACTTTGTATTCCACCCAGTAAAAGAAAACTGGAAACAAAAAGTCAGAGTCAGGCCCTATTTTTGATGGGACATTACACATTATTTTATGAGATATAGATTTAGCAGGTGCCTGGCTGTTTCAGTACCCCAGACTGGAAAAGAACGAATGTCACTCATGCAACAAACTGGTCACCTAAATAGTGACCGACCACTCACTGTAAATAACTCCAGGTAAAGGTAAATCTTGAAAATGGGCATCCTTCTATATAAAATATGCAAGATCAATGGCTAGCATGCTTTTCAGATTTTTAAACACGCTCCACATATTTCTGTGTAACACCCAATTCTGGGTAAAATTTAAGATGTTCCTAAGACATGCTATCCGTTAGCTTCTTAGCCAAAAGAGCTCTACCCTTTCTGAAAGATTCCAGGCTGTCCTTTCCCATTTTGTCTGGGTAATAAGGTAACCTGAAGGCAGAAATGACATACAGTAATATATGTGCCACTCTGGCCAGTTGGTCTGTGAATTTCAGTGTTTCATCATGCTCACTGAGGCAACAGCAAACCTGAAATGTCAATATGTTCAGTCAATGGAAGTAAAATAATGGGACTCTATTGTCTTACCCAATCGATCTGCTGCTGTCAACAAGGAAACATGCCCCCCTGGCTTTAAACAAATTTTAATTAGGCTTTTAGTTACTGGATCATATCTATCTATCTATGAAAACACCTATCTTGACAATGTGTAAGAGGCAAAACAATCACTCTTTCCATTTTTCTTCATTTTAAGAACCTTCTAAAGTTGATATTATAATGTTTCAAATACTTGTGAGTCAATAAGACATGTTTTCTCCTTTTTTTAAACTAGCTCCAACCAAAAGATTTCATGGTTCAAATCCAAAATACAAATCTACCTAACAGACTTGGAGTGATTTTTTTCTCCTCTAGCCTGAGTTGAACCATACTATAAAATCAACTAATTCCATATTAAAAGTAGGCTTCATTTGCTTTTCTTACTCATTCAAGTACCGTTAGCATCAATTCATCACGCATTTAAAACAAGTCACACAAAACCAAACATTAATGATCAACCCCAAAGCCTTTACCCTCTTTTCTCAGTTCATCAATCCTAAACGCAAGGGGTAATGAAACTCCTGTTAAAATCAGGGAAGTACATGGTGCTGAGAAGGGTAGGGGGTTGTCAGGGGAGAGGAAACAAGACATTTTAAGTCATCCAAATTGCACCAAAGTTCTCTAGCCCTTCCTTCCACCAAAAGAGAGAGTCTCACCTTAAAATAAAAACGAACTAATCAAGTTGTTAAGCAGCTTTGTCTCTCCCTTCTTCATCTAAAGGCTTCAGCGTCCAGTCAATAAATAATCTATTGTTCCCCCTTTATCGAGTCTCTTTAAACCTATTCAGACTGGCAAAACTAAACCCAATTAAAGATAAGGCCCTCCGGTATTCTCACCTCGGTGAGTCCTGTCTGGGTAGCAGAGGTGATGGGAGATAGCGTCAAGGCCAGGGTAGATGCCTCCTCCTCACCCCACACAACAAAAGGCAGATTTCTCTTTCTCACTCTGCTAATCTTTAAATGTAAATTCTCTCCGCCAGCTAAGAGGAGCGACAGATAACATGTTACATCTTCACTTCTCCTGGTCTTATCGACTTCTGAATCATTTGGAAAGGGAGAGAGGGAGAGAGAAAAGCCGCCTCCCCACGCCCCCCTTCCTCCTGGCCACCCCTCCTTCCTCCCTGCTCGCCTCCCTCCCCTGTTCACGGAGATTACCTTCTGGCAAAGGAGCGCGGGAGAGCGGCCGCGGCCGAGGCGGCACCCAGACCGCGGCTTTGTATTCATTAAACACACATTGGAGCTTATCAGAAGTAAAAGGCTTGTCAGGATGGCACATTGTGTGTGAGTGAGTGTGTGAGCGCAGGAGGGAGAGGAGAGAAGCCAACGTGCATCAGGGTGATTACAATATCAGCAGGGCCCAGATGGAGGCAGGAAAATAAACAGAGGGTGCGTGTGAGACGGAGCGGGAGAGGGAGGAAAAGTGGCAGAGGGAGAGAGAGAGAGAAAGAGAGAAAGGGACAGGCAGGAGGGAAGGAGAGACACAGGCAGGAGGGAAGGAGGGATGGAGGGGGCGGGGGCTCAGACCCCAGGATGGGGCCAGAAAGTGGGGAAGAGCTACCCTAAGGCTGTCTGGGAATGAGAGACAGGCTAGAAGTCGCCTGCATGCCCAAATCTGCCCCTACCACCCAAAAAAGGGAGGAATCCAGCAAACTGTATTTCCCTGCTCCAGGGCTAGGCTGGAACATGTTAGAGATTCTGTCAAGGTCAGAGGAGGAGCAAGAGCTCTCTTTTGGCAGAGCCTAAGGAGACAGTCGCCTTCTCACCTCCATCCAAATAGCCACAATTTGCAAAACAAACCTACTGAGTCTAGGAGCAGTTAAGCAGCCTTCCAGACCAACCTGAAGTCGGGAGTTCTTGTCCCTTTCTTCGCTGACCCCAATACTCCCAAATTCCAGCCCCTGCACACTCACACATGCAGAGATATAAAATAGCTCCTGTCCCTGAACTTTAATGTGTCCCAGCTGAAGACTCCTGCAGCCAACATCATTGTGATAAGGAGGACCACTTGTGATTGGTAGCTACAGGTGACTCTCAGAGACCTGCTCCACCTCCAGAAATTGTGTTGGGGGAGGGGGCTCCTTATGTGTGTATCTGAGAGTCTATTTTGGAGGTGGGAATCTGAAATTGAGGCAATCAATCTTGGCTTGAGCTGCCTCATGGCTCTTCACCCACCCAGAGCCAGAGAATCAATCAGAGAACAAGCACGGGCTAATGCTTGTCCGTCAGTCCAGAGTTCATCCCCCTCCCCAGCAGGGTCAGGAAGGAGACACACCTGAGTAGTCCCTTGGGAGCCCCTTTTCACTTTTAAATACACCCATCAGACAATGTGAACATCTGATCAGATCCTTAATGGAGTGCGGATAACGCAGCAGAGGTTATTTTATTGGGGGAGGGGAAGTATTTGGCTGTGCTGTGTTTCAAGGCACTGAAGCTTGGTTAAGAAGCTCTCACTACAGTATGAAGAGTGAGTTCAGAATGAAGGAGCCAATAAACTACACAATTGTTCATGGTATGCACTGTAGCCCTAGCTGCTGTGAAACTTCAGGTTATAAAATAGTTTACGCATGGGGTCTCCATAGAAAGGAATAAAATGGGGGTGGAGGGTAAGGCTAGTGAGTAGAAAAACACAGAATAGCAAGAGAACTAGCCCCTGCCTTTTAAGGGAACCAAATTTTAAGAGGCCCTTTAGAAAATGAGAAGAAGCATTGTTTAATCAGACACTCCCCTCCAAATCACTTAGCCAAAAAACGGTTTTATGTTTAGTGGAGCACCACCCCCTCTCCGCCACCCCACCCAAACACACACACACCAATGTTTCAACCCCAAGAATAGAATTAAAAGAAATATGATAGGTAACACAAAGTGGAAAAAAGCTGGGCATAGGTGGGGGAAGGGCATGTGTGAAAATCTTGTCATGCAATGAATGTCAGATAAAAAGGGGTCTGCCACAATCCTCCAGTAATCCAATAATGTGGAAAACCTCATGGTATCACTGAGACGAGAACAAGGTAATATTTCTCCATAAATCTTCAAAAAGTGACCAGGTTCAATAGTTAAGAGAAGGGTGCAAGGATAGGAAGTAAAACACTTGGCTGGTTACATTACAAAATCAAGTGAGCTTTAAATGGGTGAAAATCTGTCATACTTACATGTTTTAAATTTAATAACAGATTTCTAGAGTATCACTTTAGCTCTCATAAAAGGTCACCTTTCACCTTTTCTCTAGCTATTCTAGAAAAATGCATTCAGAGTAACGGAAAGCAACCACACACACCCCCACCCTTTACTGCATTTTAGTTACATCAGTTTGGACACAGACTACATATAAACACCTAAAAATCCAACAAAACTCCAGGGGAAGAAAAATACAATTTACAAGTGCCCACTGATTTTTCCATTACATGCTCTTTTAAGAAATGCTATTTAAAAAAAAAAAAAAACAAAAACAAAAAAAAACCTGCATTACTACTACTTTCAAACCCTGAAAAGGTTTGCTTTTTTTAAAAGGGGCATCCCAAATACTAGAGGCATATTGCTCAAAAGCTCATCTGCCAATGGTCCGATTTTGTAAATGCACAGTATTTCTATTAGTACCTTGTTTGTTCATTGACTTTTGGCTCACAGTTATAGAAAAGATCAACCAATTCTCAAATGGGAAGAATCCATGACTCTCTTCCAAAGCAAACACTTTGCTGCAAAGCTTTCAATTAAAAGAAAAAAAACAGCAATACAATAATCAAGAAGTATAATCACAGAAGACGTGTACAACAGAAAGTGGTTTCTATAATCACAGCTGTCTTAAAGTCCAGGCTAGAGACTAGAAATCTTAATTTCAACTAGTTCTTTTCTTAATAATAGGTTACCTTCCTATAAAAGCAAGAAGTCCATCTGCCCCAGGCAGATAAGTTTTGAAGCATTAATTCAGATAAAAATCTAGCATTTTCTTTCTTTCTTTGAGTATGTGAATTCTAGTGTGCTATAATGTGAGAATTCCAACATATGACCATTATGGCATAATATCTCATTGCTCAGCTTGTCATTATTTCATTTGTAATTCTTATGTTAATTATGTTCATAATTACTATAAACAGATGTGGTAGACATTCATGTGACCTTTTATTGCAGAATGCATTCTTCACTCATTTTGCTTTAATTTCTCATGGATACAAAGCTGAAATGCAGGAAAAGGCCGTTCTAATTTTCCAATGTTTTATATGCATAAGCTAAAACAGAGCCTATCTTCTACTTCATCTGCATTTCAGAATATCATAATATTCTTAATGTTTAAGCTGCTTTATACAGCATATTTCTAAATTGCACACTGAACCTCACTGCTGCTCGCTAAATTGTAGCTATGGATGCCAAACAAAGGCTAGCATCCATGTCTAAGTTGTTTGTCTTTTTTTTAATATCAAAGGTTAATGCAGCAGAATTATGCTTCAAAACCAAGTGCCTAGCAGCTACATAGCGATTTATTCACTCAGAACTCCACCATCATCACCCTCTTTACATAAAACACATTTACAATAAAATCAGTATGGATTTCATTAGCTGAAAACCTCCTCGAATTTCATTTCTTTGGCCCTAATCTATAATTAGTCTGGACAGACAGGTGCAAACCCTTCTCTTCTACAGATGGCTACTGGAAATGGTGCAAAGTAGCTCCTTCTGTTTAAACAACACAGAGATAACCTGCTCTGTCTTATCACTTACAATTACCTCCATTAAACTGAACTAATGTTTGCTTTAATAAAATGTTCACTGTTCTTTAAACATTATTTAGGAACTCTTATATTAATGGCTGTGGAAAAAAAAGTGAAGTTGGAAGGTGTCTCTAGATAATAATAAATAGCTTATTCTGGATAAAATGTTCTCGCTGACAGATAATACTCAGGTTCACAGAGGTGTTTTAGTTGATTGAATATTTGTTAGTTATTTTGCATAAATAGAGTCAAATTTGATTTTTAAAAGGCAAGCATAATTTTACAAGTTGGGGGAAACAACTTTTTTCCTGAATTTAGAAAAAGGTTTAAATATTTTTCTTATAGATTTTAAGTTGTTATTAACATATAGAAATTAAAATCCTATATTATTTTCAAAGGATATTTGTTAGTTTTATGCATTTGTTTTACTTCTGATAGATTATTCTCAAAGTTGAATGGGTTCATTCTTTTAAGGTACATCTTAAAAATTAACTATGAATGTAAGTGCACTCTGCAAGCACATGGTTAAAAGCACCTCCATTCTATAATAAATAACTTCTATAAAGCCAGAGCTCACTTCTCCCTGCTTCTGCTATCAATAAAGTCTGTGGATCACTATATGATGAATAAGGTGTCCATAAAACAAAGAACCTTTAAATGCCCAAACAGCAACAAATAAATAGCCTTTCTCACTGAACTTACATAACTTACAGTAATAGACTGCAGCAAAATGCAACTGACTCGGTTTTTTTCACATGCAAATCCTGCAGGTGCCAATTTTTCAGACTGCTTTGCTATGAAGGGCTATGCTGCCTGCATAAAACCTCAGTGAAGAAGGCTTTGCATTCAGTGCCTGTCAGCTGATGTTCATATCAAAGAAGTGAGAAACAGGATTTGACAGTGAAGAATGTCCTAAACTGACAACCACTGACCAGCATTCCTATTGGAAGCATTTCTTTCTCGTGATCCTTTTTCAGCGTTTAAAGAAATGCAAGATTTTTTGGCTAAGCTTCGATTTGACAATAAAATAAATTATAATGGCACCTTACATTTGTGTAGTTCTTTGCAATTTATGAAGTGCTCTTTTATCTACAAATATTTAGACCTTCACCTCAATGGGAGAGCACATCATCAAATACTAACATCAAGAGCAATATTTCACTCCACTCAGGAAAAGAAAATTGTGCAAATATTAAAAAGCTGCAGTCCCATAGCTGCAAAAATACTGTCCTTGCAATTTAATAGTGCAATGTATTGTATTGCACATAGAATGATTTTTATTAGAAAGGACCTTTTAAAGATCATTTTAACACAAATTATTAGCAGGTATTAATGGACCACAGAGATTAAGTCCACAAAGGAAAATATCATTTCAAAGACTTCTAGTCTGCTTTGAGTTGTCCAAACATAAAAGAAAAAATAGACTGTTTTCTCCACTGCTTTTATTAGGTATAAACTGGACACTGGAGAAACTGAGTATTGAAATTCTCCCATGCAATATTTAGCTTTTCAAATAGTCACTGCCGTCTAAATAGTTTATAATAAAATTATTAATGCCTAAATACAAATATTTAATAAAAAGCTATCCTCAGTATTTAAAAAAGTCCATTTTTATGCACCCAGTATAAGACTGATTGGTTGTTTTGTTGGAATTTCATCCTTTAAAATAATAAACCAACAAAATATAAAATGCTGAACACAGCACAAGAAATAATGGACTTCAACTTCTTCAGCATCCATCCTGGCTGCAAAAAAGCCCGGATCAAACTCTGATTACTATTGGGTGAGATTGTCAGACTTCTCTGGAAAAAAAAAAAAAAAATCAGTAAAGAAAAAAAAGAAACTGAAATCAAACAACCCTATCTTTATTATCTGAAAATCATAATAATATTAAAAACTAGACTTTAAGGATAAAAGAGGGGGAAATCCACAGAATTATATATTTGCTTCTGTGTATACACATCACAGCTGACATAAACTTTGCTCAGGTTGGGGCTATGATGGTTTAAGAAACAATGGTGTTTGGTGACCTTTTCTAAAGAATTGTGTGACAGGAGAAACTGGGCACAACAGAATACTCACACGGTCAAGGCAAACGCTGCCATAAACTAAAAGGAGGCCCCCAACACTAACAAACCGTTTATCACAGAGAAGCTGGTCAATTTGTATTCTAGGGAGTGTGGACTCACTGGGCACAGACCCAGTTCCACTCCTGTTCTATGCAAAGGAGGGCAATGATAATAAAAGCTACTGAGTGCACTTAAAAATGGTACAGATGCTGAAAAGGAGACTAGGAGAGGGAAAAAAAAATCCCTGTAAAACACATTTCAGTTCACACAGAAGGTATAAGGAATGCTTTGGTCAGCAACCCGACCTTTATCAGGAGATAAATCAATCTGCAGCAGCTGTGGATAGCCATTTATATACAGGCCCTGGGCAGATTAATTAAGGAAAGCGAAGTTAAACATTCAAGGGGGCTCAGAGTTACATTAAGCACATGAAGTTTGTCTGGAGTGGCCTCTCCAGTTATCCCGGTCTTCATTCCCTCGCTCTGGCCTCGGGCACTGTTCTGCAGGACCTCCTCCACGGGAATCCTAGCTATTCCTTAAAGCGACCTTCTGCAGATTCCCCCAGAAAGCAGCAGCCAGGCTAGGGCACGGTGGAATGTGTGGTGCCCAATCTTGAAGGTTTTCTCCGATACGCTTTGCAAGGAATGAGGAGACCATGGGCTGCACGGCCGCCCAGCCAAATCCTCCAAACTGAAAGGACTTTTGGGGGAGAGGGGGAGGGAAGGCAGCTATTTTTAGTAACAGTTGTGGTTCACATCCTACTTCCCGGAATCATAGTACTCAAACTTTTCCAAGGATTGACCGCCCTTACAAAAAACAAAAAATAGTACGTTTCAAAAAATGGATTTGAGCGCCTTGTGCTGACCTAGCCGTATTTGCTCAAGGCAACCCAGTCAACGCCAGGTCCGCCTGGGGAAAGGGGTCTGGGTGCGCCAACCAACCCGGTCCTTTCAGGTTCGCAAAGAGGGCAGTGAGCGGCGGGCCCCGGAGCGCGTCTCCACTGACCCAGGGGCTTCACCAGAGGGGTTCCTGGAAAACGAAAGGAATTATCCGGACGCGGCTCCGAGTCTGGATCCCTTCGGGCGGGAGCTACAGGGCACAAGGTTGTGCTCCCCGCTCAGGAAAAGCGGGCACCGAGTCGGGGCCGCGACGGGAACACCCAGGAGGGCCGGGGCGGCTGGGTCCGGAGCGCGCAGAGGTCGGGCGGGGACAACGCTGCCCATTGGCCCCTGACTGCGAAGCCCGGGACGGGAGCCACCGTCCACCCGCTCACCCAGGGGCTTCCCAATCCAGCACCCCAAACGTCCAGGCGTAACAGGGAAACTTCGCAGGCGGGCGCAGAGCGCCTGGGTATCTCTAAGAAAACCCCCACTCTAGTTGCAGCCCGGTCCCAAAGTTAAGATCCCGCCTCTCCTACTCCTTAGGACTAAGTTTTCCACCATCAAAACAAGCCTTTGCTTCCAGTTTACAGAAAAAGAAAAAAAAATAAAGAAGGAAAAAAGAAACAACCCCACGATGCGGTCATAGGGTCACCTGCCAAATGCACTATGGGCACCTCGATCAGTTGTTTTGTCGGGGGAGAAACCCACTCATCTTCCTGCTCGCATATCGTGACTATGGAGAGGGAAGAAAAATTATTTTTAAAAGACAGTGTGGGGAATCTAATAGCAAAAATCGCATCCTCGGCTGACCCGCGAAGTTCAGTGTCATCGCAGACCGGAGTCACCCGCGATGTTCCTCTTTGCCCTGGTGCGTAGTCCTACCCTAATTGAGCGACAAGTACAGCCTGGAGCCTCTCGCGGTCGAATAATCCAAACGAAGATGACGGTCATCGGAACAGTAATTAATAACAGCCAGGGGCCCGTCCCCGCCGCCCGCCCGCCGGCCAAGCCCTCCCGCGGGCACTTACACTGCACAGGGCCGGAGAGTCCCACCATCCGCCACGGGCTCCGAGCTGCAAATAAAACTTCCCGTCGACTCAGCCGGCCCGCGGGGTGACGGGGAGAGGGCGCGGCGCGGCTTCCCTCGCGAGGCCAGAGTGTCCGCGGCCACTCGCCCACGCGCGCTCGCCACGAGGCCGCGGAGTCGCGCCGCTGAGCGACTGCGGCCGCCCGGCGCTACGCAAAGAGCTGCGGTGCAAAAAGCCCGGGGTCGGGGACGCCAGCCAAAAGCAACCTCCACGCAGAGCCCAAGACTTGCGGAGCTCTGCTCCCCTCCTCCCGCCTCCCTCCCTCCCTCCGCTTTTCTGTTGTTGCTGCTGTGGCAGACAAATGTGATGTGGGGCGCAGGGAATTGCCACTGTCACAGGCGGCGTCTGCGTCTGCCTCGCCCGCCCTCGCTCACTCTCGAGGAAGGCGACGCATTTATCTGCAGGGCGGCCGGGCGTCCGCCGGGGAGCAGGAGCGCCGCGCGCTGTGCGCCGAGAGCGCCCGCATCAGGCCGGCTCCGGCGCGCGCTCGCGCCAGGGGCGCCGCGGCCGCTCGGGAGGGAGGCGGCTGCGCGGCAGCTACCAGGTGCAGGGGGGAGGGCCCGCGGCGGGGCGGGGGGGAGGTGGAGGTGGGAGACATCTGTGTCGTGCGGGGGTCACGGAGGTCAAGTATATGTTAACAATGGGCAAGCCCGGCACTCTAGGGCGCGCGGGCTGGCGGGCGGCCTCCCTCCCGGCCTCGCCCTCTCCCATGCAGGCTGGACGTGGGGTTGGCTCCCTAATGATGCCTTCCCCGGCCGCCAGCTCTCAGGCGGCCAGAGTGCCCTGCAGTAACCCAAGACGACCACTTTCCCCGGCCATCTGGAGCGCTCCCGGCTGCCCTGCCTGTGTCTCATCACTGGCTGGAGAGACAGCTCTGCTAGAAATCAAGCCACTCTCAGATCTCCTCTCTAATCCCCTTCTGTTAGCTGATTTCCAGACTGACTATTTGCTTTCGCATTAGATAATAGCCTTAGAGAAAACAATTATCATTTTCTTTTATTCCCTTTGTTTTTCTCCTTCTCCCATAGTATACCATTAAGAGGGACTGCTTTCTATCTCAGGTTTTTGTTAGATGTGCCCCCCTCCCCCAGACATTAATATCAATACTTGGGGGCAGGGTGGAGGGTAGTCCCGGAGGAAAAGATAGGGTGAAAGAATTCCAGATATTTCCAGAGTAAATAAATAATCTCGGTGAAGAGGACTGACAATTTGTAGAGCCAAAAAAGGGCTTGAATAATAATGAAAATACTAATATGTAGGTCAAATATGATCAGATAATGGCTTGCAATGATAAGTAAAATGAAATCTTTTAAAATTACTATGGAACAGTACCCTGACTGCAAATGTTGTTGTATTTAGTGGAACTATTTGAAATCCTACTCTGAACCACGTTTTCTCCAACTAGCCTAAATCAATATAAGATGTCCTGAATATGTTTTAAAATCTCATTTTTATAAAGGAAAAAAAGCGTCAGATAGAGTCTGTGTCGGCCTGATGCAGTTAAGAACTGATGAGACATTTGTGGGTTTTATTTTCTGAAGTGGTGTTTCAAATATTTAATAGTGAGTAAAATCCCTTCCCCCATCCTTTTAAACCCAGCTGGAGCTTCCAATTCTGAAGTCTTTTCAGATTCTACTAATTTTTAGCAGTTCATTTCCAGAAAACACTCATTGTACATTCTCCCATCTCCTTGGGATATTTGTCTAATGAATTATAATAGATTAATGAATTGCAACGTTAAGTCTTGGTATTTGATATTATGATGCTCTTAATTTGAATGTCATTTTATCAAGGTGTACATTCTAGAATTTATGCATTACAGTTCTTTATATTTTACTATACTCGCAAATCTTAACAGCATGAATAATCTTAAACTGTGAAATTTTATGTATACCATACTAATATAACTCCTTTGTGTAGAAAATTATGTCAAAGCTTACTATTGTTCTTAAAAGAATAAAATCATGTTGACATTTTATTATTCTATTACCTGTATTATTAATCTCTTCTGTCCCCCAAATTGAGGCCAAATAATTTGGATTCTGGAGGCATATATTCATATTTATTTAAAATTTTAAAAAATGATACCTGAATCAGGAATGATTCTTTTGAAATCATAATTTAAAATATAGAAAAAGTAAATCAGCAATAGTTTTATGACATAAAAAAGCAGTGAGAGATAAAATAGAAATGTTATGCTACATTTTTCTTCTGTCTGTAAATTGTACCAATGTAGGTATAAAATTATGGTAGAAACTTTGAACTGCTAAATCAATGGAAAGTAACTTGCAGGAAATCAAATCAAAATTGTACACAATCGAGATACACTCATGACACCAAGGCATATTTTGTAAGACACCACACACCTTATAGGATCTTCCTTTTTGCTAGTCACACTTCTGGAAAAATAATTATCATTCTTTAGTTATACTTCTTTTTAAAAATTCTTGATTCGGTTTGATATCAGATAGAATATATCACGACTTGAGTTGTTTTCCAAATTCTGATAAAAGCAGTGGAAGAACCTGTATCCTTGAGTTGATGTATAAACAATTATTCAATATATTCCTTAATCCCACCTGCTACCTCCTTGAAAGGCCTGTGTTCTACAAAATGTAGAACATATTTTCCTATAGGGTTTATCCTTGTATTATCTCCTAACTCCTTTATTTGAAGCAGATAATAACTATAGGGGCCAAATCAAGTATAAGATGATTCTTGAATTGCAGAATCTAGGAAAATGAAACATATTAAATGAAAAAGTAGGAACTGGTTGATACCGTGTGGTAGGAGAGTATGACTTACCTGAAAACAGTACAGGGCCATAAAATATTTGGCTACCTTAGACTTGGGGTGGTGGATACACATGACAATGTTCAAAACAAAATAAACTACTAATTGATTTTTTAAAAAATCCAAGGAGACAGGCTAAATAATACGTCTTCATATCTGTACACTCACAGAAAAGATAAGGTTGCTGTACCCTCAAGGCTAGTTTACTAAAACAAACAAACAAACAAACAAACAAACAAAATGTCAGCACCTACCTACCACAATGAAACCACTAAATTAAAAGATAAAATACACAATAATGTCTTAAAATATTTTTTAGAACCCTTGCTAACAACTGTAGTTTTTCACACTTTAGAAGATATTTTTCTCACATCATCAGATTTTTATTATTGTAAAAATACTGAGGTCTTTCAATTTACAGAGTGGTTGGCTTTTTTTTTTTTTTCAGTAATGCTGCCTAAGGATGCTTTTTGTTTTCCTTTAAACCAATCCTTTAAAAAAGCAGAGCTTTCAATACAAATTTCAGATGAGTGCTTATTACCTTCTTTAGAGATGTGTGATTCACCTTTCACAAAAAGGAATTCCTATACAAAATGTTAACAAGTACTTAATTAGCATGTTTAAAATTCCTCCTTATAGATCTTAAAGTTTAAATGACTCCCAAGCTGTGATTTTCTATTCCTTGAAAAAGTCCTCCTGTTTGCCTAGGTTGAGGAAAATCGTTAATTACCACGTTACTTACTTCTAACAAAATTATTTATTATTGTATTTGTACAAAAAAAGAATATGATAAACATAAAGAATGGCAAGCCATAATTAAGTTTTCATAAATTTAGACTTACCCACTATTTGCAATTTCTCTCCCTTTTGCTGTATAATTTTATATAATTTACTTTTTGAGCTTTACATGAACAAGTTTTATTCCAAATCTTTGCAGTTTTGTTTTTTTTTTTTTTTAACTTGTTTAATGTTTCATTTTAGAATGTGGACCAAAAAAAGAAGACATTTCAGAGATGTTTTCATTTTATTGTATAGTAGTTGAGCCACATACACTTAGTACACGTTCAATGTGCAGTATAAATACATTAGTTGTTGGTAGACTTTTAACGTAAGCGAATAAACATACTTCATTAAGTAGAAAAATTATAAATTAAAAATAGCTTCCATCATCCACCCAAATAAACTGATCAGTTTGGTATGATTTAGCTGCAAACCTACATACACTGGGTTGATTTTTATTTGAGATTCTTATGTGTTCAGATTGTCATGCTTTTCTGTACTACTTAAAAACCACTTTGCATCCCAAAAGCCAAAGTTGTAAAATTTCAATTACTTATTTAATTTGAAAAAAAAAGACTTTGAAAAGTTTTGCAAAAAATACATATTAGTGTTTCTTTAAAAAATGAGTTCTAATTTTTAAATATTTAAATATTTGTGTTTGTTAGATTTTCACACATTAAACTCTGCAAGAACTCATTTATTGCATAAAATGAAACACACATGCATACTTGTAATACATATATGTATTTTTATATGCACAACTATCTGTAATCTAGTAATTATCTCATGTGACCTTTTATAGCTAATTCATGAAAAATAACGATGCCAAATAAAATACCTTATTCACATGTTTCTCATTTAAATTGAATATTTCCCACCCCCATTTTTGAAAGATGATTTTTTAAAATACCATAAACCAGAATAAAATCATGCAATATCCCCCCCCCCCATGGAAATCCAATATTCCACATTTTTTATGGAATGTGCTTAGTGAAGATCTTTTTATTTTTTTTCTGTAATTTGTACTGGTTATTCTGTCTATATAATTCTCAATTAGGTGTATATTATTGGGCTGTAACTGCACAAAGACAATGGTCGTTACTCACTGAATGGTGCTTAGCACATGCTAGGTGCTCAATAAATAGTTGTTGAGTAATGAATGAATAAGAGGTTTAAAAAGTTCCCACTTAGATGTCTTATCTAAATAAAACAGATGCTACCAACTTGACTTCTTTTTGACTGAAGTATTAAGAAACCTAAGATTTTAACATTACCAAGATTTTAAATGAAAAATATGTGGATATCAATTTGTTGTTTTATATGTGCCTATAGATACTTTCATGTTGTTTTATATGTGCATATCAGTACTTCCTGTAATAATGGTGAATTTGATATGAAAATATATATTCTTACGTGTTTTTGTTTTAACTTTGTATAAAATTCTTTTAGATTTTACAATAAACCACAAATTGTTCTGAAAATTAATTGTACTTTCTACAATAAACTAGAATTTTTTTAAAAAACACTATGAAAAAAACTTCAAGCCAGCAGGATCTTAGAGATAAGTAATTTTTTCCTTCTAATCTCCTATAGTAGTTGAAACATATATTCTTCAGCATACATATCAATATGCAGTAAAAAATTCACAAGCTGTTTAATTTGTCTGGGACATGCCCTCATTCTTTCATTTAATTATTATATCGGTGATAGTATATATAATCCAGATTGTTTAAATAGTTTTAAATGGTGTTTATACTTAGTAAAGAATCATTTTCATTTGGAAATTTATGTCTTTGTTATGCAAGATCAGTGTATCTATGGCCATATTAAATGTACTCTTTAAAAGATGCATATGTATTTTAATCATCTCATTTTCCTAATCCTTTAAAAATATCAATTTACTCCATGGTGCACTCCAGTCTGATGAATCCCATATCACCTCATAAGACTGTTTTCATGCGGGAATTACCACATCACTGTAGTGCATCCACCTCTGGGGAGAAAACAGAAGCCAACTGGCTCACAGCACAGCAGTGGGAAGGGAAGAAATTTTTGGCCAACAAATCTGTAACAAATATAGACTGCTGTTAATCATGTTCAGTTCTTTGCTCAGTTCTTACTTTTTTCTTACTTATTTTTTCTCAATAGGGCTAGCCACCAACTGAGCTATCTGTTTGTCCCACTGGAAGACAACATAGTTAGAAAGGGCATAGCCATTGCCCAGGTCCAGTTCAGTTCACCTTCCTAAGATTTCCCCCCAGACTTCATCTGTGCCTTTGAGAAAATCATTTGATCAATGTAACCTCTAGATGAGGCACCGGTAAGACCACAGGATTGGTGGTGTCAACCACCCAGTTTACCCTACATACCTTGCAATGTGGTCCAATTTCTCTGAAGGAAAAAACATTCTACAAGATAGGCAAGATAGGAAATTTTGGTTTGTCATATTTTATGGAAAAAAACAAAACAAAACAAAACAAACAAACAAACCAAAAAAAAAAAAAAAAAAAAACACTTCTAGATTGACGTTTGCCCGAAATCTCAAAATTTTTATTTTTATTCTTTTATATATGTATAGCAGTCTCACTACATCTCAAGGAAACTAGGAAGTCTTTCTAATACAGAAGAAACAAATATATTACTTAAGAGCTGTGCAGCTAAACTTTAATATGCATACTAACTACTTGGGGATTGTATTAAAATACAAAATCTGAGTCAGTGGGTCTGAGCTGGGGCCAGAGATTCTACATTATCTAATAAGTTTCCAGATAATGCCTGGAATTCCAGATAATGCTCCTGATAGTGGGGACCAATGATGCTGGTCCCCACTATCAGGTACAAGGTTTTAAACAAATTACAAGAAGCATTGAGAACATCATACCTTATCATCCTCCTTCTATATGCAGAGCTCCACTTTCACAGTTTGCACAAAGGCCCACAGCATTCATGCACTCACTAAGTATACAGAACACCATAGAGGACACTGCACCCATGACAGGAGAAAAGCAGGCTCACACATGAATAAGGTCCCTAACGTCCCCACCTGCTGTTCAGACACCTGCAATCAACAATGGAGGTCCATTATCAGACTAATAAAATAAGCAGTCACAAAGCTGTTTATTCAAACAAGACTGAAAGCTCTTCAAAAGTTGAACTCTGAATGATTACTGCAGAAGAGTTGTGACTCTCATTTAAGAGGTCATTGATAGCTGTCCCTTGCCTGGGACTATATTCACCTAGTATTTAGGTTCAGGGGCCATCTGCAATGTGTAACTAAGCAAAAGTACTATGTACCAATGAATTCAAGGTGTGCAATTTATTACTACTTCCTGGTGCATAGCCACAGGCCACTCCAACACCCCATTCCCTTGTAGTGGTGAACAGGGGTCTTTAGTCTGAGATTGTGCACCATCTACTATGCAAGGCAGGGCTCAGCCTCTGGTTAATTCAGCTCACCTATTTGTGAAATTAGTTTGCTTCATCCTATTGACATGTTATGACAATTATGCATAGTGCACTGGTTTAACTGAAAGACCTAGTGCTTTTAAAGTTTAATGACAACTGAAGACTGAGAAGAAAAGAGAAATTTATATATTTTTCATAAAGGCAATCACGTATACATTTTCACTTTTAAGCATTCTGTTTGGGTCTTATAGGAGACTTGAATACTGAGAGGAAGACTAGGCCAGGTTTATTTCTTGTAATTGATTTTGAATCTTTTGAGCAGGAGAAGCACCCATTCAAGTCCCTTGCAACTGAAAAAAAATTAAGTGCATGTAATTTGACAATAATTCTAACACACTCTCTCTCCCTATCAATAATTGGATATATTTTTGTGCTACAAGCTTCCATTGTTTTCACCTCATTGGGTACCATAATAGCAAACAATTTATGTTCAGTCTACCAAAAATGCTACTTCTTTAGCTTTAAAAAAAAGTGTTGTAACCAGGAACTCTTAATAACAATTCTTTACTGCAATCTGATTGAATCCATACTTTTCTCACCTCTTGCTACTGTTTCTAATATTGAAGGAGGATTTATATTTTTTCTGAACAATAGTTTTTAATTAAGAAGATTTATTAAAGACAGTTTTCCTTCCTATGATTACATTTCCAGTTCCATAGACACCTGCATTTCAAAATGCACCACATATTTTCATAAATATTCCACAATTCCCTTAGAGCTTTTGGCATTTTAATTTCCTCCAACCTCTTCTTAACATCTTCACTTTCACTTGTGGGTTCCATCTATTTGTACACATTCAGAATTAGACATTTCTTCACACAGGTATAAAATAGAATTGCATTAGAAAGCAAATTCAAAGCATTCCTGTTCTTTCTGAATCAAGACTTTTAAAAGGAACAAAGAGAAATTAAGCTCAGTAACAAATGTCTGACAAAAGATCTAGATATCTTACAGAAGTACTTAGAGTGGCAGGGTAAACAACCAGGCTGAGTTTGCTTTGAAGTTTAAGTCATTGTTATTTTAATAGAGTGGAAAATTCATTTAGATAGTGGAATCTGATAGTTACCCAATTAAAGCCCTTTTTGTCTATGTTAATGTAGTTTCAAATTTTTTGGTTTTGAAACCCACTTTTGCCGGAGAATTATCTAAAGATAGAAGCAGCTCAAGCAGTTGTCTTTAGATGTACCTCATGAGTGACAGTAAATTGTCAATTAGACATTTTAAGCCTTTTGTATAAAATTGTAAGCCAATGTATTAAGCTTGATCAAGGTGCAAAGAGATGCACTCAGGTTATCTCACTTAGTTCACGGAGTTGGCTGTAAGGCTATAGGGGAAATGCAGAAGGCAGGAAACCACCAGCATACACCCAGGCCTCACTGGAGAGACCACAATAGCAGTGACCCTATTATCCCTTCTTGTCCTTCTTCAGCAGCCTACCTTAATGCCCCACTGGCTTTGGGCCTGAATGTACCAGACTTATTGCCACCAGTGCTCTCCATGTCTCTGCACCTACTCCTTCCACTGTCGACTCACTTCTTGGTCCTCTCTATTTTACAAAATCTGCTCACTCATTGCTTCGACTGTTCTGTGATCTCTAATAACTCATGGCTTATGTTTATTGTTGTGTCTGTGTCTTTCTTTTTTACTTTTATTTATCCATTTTTTTATTTTTTAGAGATAAGGTATGTTGCTCAGGCTAGTCTTGAACTCCTGAGCTCAACTGATCCTCCCGCCTCAACCTCTTGAGCAGCTGGGATTATAGGCACCTGCCACCACACCTGGCTTCATGTCTGTGTTTTTCAACTTCTGTTTTTCTACTAACAGGCATACATTATTATAAAATGCAAATAGAGAGTAAGACAGAGAGATTGAATCAGTCAACCACCATCTATACTTTGGAACCAGACCATCTCATTGCCTGAAGGCTGCGGTTGGGAACTCATCTCTGATGAGCTGTCAACTGTGGTCAGAGTAGCCAGGTCCTGCAAACAACCTTCCTCGAAGGAAGCCCCTCATGAAATACAATGGTCTTCTCTTCAACACAAAATAACACCAATGGGCTTTTGAAAAAACTAGGATTGTTTTAAACTGTAGATATTTGCTGGAAAGTTTTCCAGTTTTTTGCTTGTTGATTTGTTTCTTCTCATCATTCATAATGACATGAAGGTTTTTCAGTTTTTATCCTGGTGTTTAGTACCTCTGTAAGGAAATTACAGTTTGGAGAAAGATCATGGCTTGCATGGGCAACATCACAAGACCTCGTCTCTACAAAAAATTAAAAGATCAGCTGGGCGTGGTGTCACAAGCCTGTAGTCCCAGCTACCAGGGAGGCTAAGACTGGAGGATCACTTGAGCACAGGAGTTCTAGGTTACAGTGAGCTACGATTACACCACTACAATCCAGCCTGGGCAACAGAGCAAGACCTTGTCAAAGGAAAGGAAAGGAGAGGAGAGGAGAGGAGAGGAGAGGAGAGGAGAGGAGAGGAGAGGAAATGAGAGAAGAAGAAGGGAAGGGAGGGAAACAAGGGAGGGAAGGGGAGGGGAGGGAAGGGGAGGGGAGGGGAGGGAAGAGAAGGGATCTTAAGCTTTGTGGTCTATGAGACCTGGAATTGAATTCCTTTTCTGCCACTTGTCAGCTGGGTGGCCTTAAGCCACTTAACTTTCTTTTAAGTTCCCATTTTTCTCACCTGGAAGTGCTTACTTCACAGGAAGTCTAGCATTCATTAGCATTTGTTTTTTTTTGTTTTGTTTTGTTTTTTTTTGTTTTTGTTTTTGTTTTTGTTTTTTTTGAGACGGAGTCTCGCTCTGCCGCCCAGGCTGGAGTGCAGTGGCCGGATCTCTGCTCACTGCAAGCTCCGCCTCCCGGGTTCACGCCATTCTCCTGCCTCAGCCTTCCCAGTAGCTGGGACTACAGGCGCCCGCCACCGCGCCCGGCTAGTTTTTTGTATTTTTTAGTAGAGATGGGGTTTCACCATGTTAGCCAGGATGGTCTCGATCTCCTGACCTCGTGATCCGCCCGTCTCGGCCTCCCAAAGTGCTGGGATTACAGGCTTGAGCCACCGCGCCCGGCCTAGCATTTGTTTTATATGTCTTCAAAGTAGATGTGAGCTGGTATTCAGTCTTGGTGTGAAGGATAGTGGGCTTTTAAAATAATTTGCTGCTGCATCTTAGGAAAGGGAAATCTAAATACTTTCCACTTTGGCTTTCTTGCCCAGTAGATAGGATGGGAAATGTGCTCATCACCTCCCTTCCTATGCTTAATTTTTTTGCTCTGTTTCAGCTTGTACTATATCAGGAATCTGGTTCTTTTCTTCCTATGAACCACAGATATGATATTGTTATTATTATTATTGACTCTAAAATGGAAAATGTAAAAAACATAGTGGTGAGAGTTGGGGAATGAAGCACAGGTAGCAGATGATACATAGTTTATATGACCCATTTTTATTACAATTTTCACTTTCTCAGCCATTTACTCCAAAATTTAATGGCACATATAACACACACATCACTGTGCTAACAGTTGGGAAATAAGACAACTAATGGCTGTTACAGGAGTTAAAATTGAGAGTTATACAATAGGTTTATGGCCACTTCGAATTGTTTTTTTCATAGAGAAACATACATGAACATATCCACATTCAGAAACACATAAGCAAAAATATATGTACTTCAATGTATTTTTACACATGTATATACCTAAAATGCCTAAACATATGCATACACCTATAAATACATAGAATATAAATTTTCTTTCATGTATCCATTTTCTTTAAGTGAAATTATGCCTGTCTCTCTAGTCCCTATCTCACCAATCACTGAAAATCCAATTGAGAGGGTTGTCTTGCTCCTTACTTCTTGGATTCTGCAGAAGTCTCTGAGTCTCACTCAGAAAACATTTGAAGACACCAGTTCATCTTTCATTCACACTGATTATTACCTAAGTATCTCTTGCTTAAGTTATATTGGCCTCATGAAATCAACAACCTGACTCCAATACCTCGGTGAGGGGACACAAATGTTTGCCAAGGTGGTAAAAGCCCTCCCTCACCATAGTTCATACCATGTGCTGGGCTCTGTTCTATGCATCACTTTCCAAGCATTACCTCATGCATTCCTAAAACAATAGTGAGAGCGATACTATTATGTCCCGGGAAAACGAAGCCCAGGCTGGGAGTAACCTCCCTAAGGGTTCACAGCTCATAAATGGCAGATGCAGGATTTGAACCATGGTGGTCTGGGTTAAGATAAGTCTGGCCCAGTCTCTAAGGACTTGCTACGGCTTCCCCTACTTCTCCAGAAGTCACGGCTCAAGTTTCTGGGGCCCGGGGTTTTTAAAGAACAATATGAAAATCTTGTTTCTCTTTTCCTAAACTTCTCAGGTCAAGTCCAAGGGTAGAGAAAAACTAAAGCACTCAGTTTCACTGATATCTAATTCTAAGAGCAAGCCCTTCTGGAATCAAATGGCAAACACCATGGCAGTCCACTGAAATTCGAGTTCTCTCTATGGGGTCACAAATCTCAAAACCTGGAACCTCAGAAGCTGCCTCCAGTTCTTAAAAGAGAGCTGGCAGAATGCTAGTAAAACAACTAACTGTTGGCTGCTAATTTGGACGGAGAAAAACTCAACATTGCTCCAATGAGAGAAGAAGTATCTCCTTTTACTCAAGGCCTTCCTAAGGAAGGGGAACCTTGAATTAAGAGGGTTTTGTTTATTGATACATAATATTTGCACATATTTATGGCATACATGTGATATTTTGATACATGCATAGAATGTGTACTGATCAAATCAGGGTGTTTAGGATCTCCATCACCTTGGCAGTTATCATTTCTTTGTGTTAGGAACATTTCAAATCTTCTCTTCTAGCTATTTTTGAAACATGCAATATATTGTTGTTAACTGTAGTCACCCGTCACCCTACTATGCTAGCAAACACTAGAACTTATTTCTTCTAACTCTTATCTTCATACCTGCTAACCAACCTTTCTTCACCTGTCTCTCCCTCCCAGTCCCTGGTAACTATCATTCTACTTTCTACCTCCATAAGATTTCAAATATGAGTGAGGACACGCGATATCTGCCTTTCTGTTCCTGGCTTATTTCACTTAACATAATGACCTCCAGTCCAAACATGTTCTGCGAATGACAGGATTTCATTCTTATTTATGACTGAATAGTATTCCATTGTGTATATACATCACATTTTATTTATTCATTCCTTGATGGACACTTAAGTTGATTCCATATTTTAGCTATATTGAATAGTGTTGTAGTTAACACGGAGGTGCAGGTGTCTTTTTAATATAATGGTTTCCTTTCCTTCGGATAAATTCTGAGAAGTGGGATTGCTGGATCATAGGTAATTCTATTTTTAGCTTTTTGAGAAATCTTCATACTATTTTCCATAATGGCTGTACTAATTTACAATCTTACCACCAGTGTATAAGAGTTCCCTTTTCTCTGCATCCTTGCCAGCATTTGTTATTTTTTGTCTCTCTCTTTTTTTTTTTTTTTAGATGAGATCTTGCTCTCACCCAGGCTGGAGGGCAGTGGCACAATTGATCTCGGCTCACTGCAACCTCTGCCTCCTGGGTTCAGGAGATTCTCCTGCCTCAGCCTCCCTAGTACCTGGGATTACAGGTGTGTGCCACCACACCCAGCTACTTTTTGTATTTTTAATAGAGACAGGGTTTCACTGTGTTGGCCAGGCTGGTCTCCAACTTGTGACCTCAACTGATCCACCTGCCCTGGCCTCCCGAAGTGCTGGGATTACAGGCGTGAGGCTCTGAGCCTAGCCTATTTTTTGTCTTTTTGACAATAGTATTTTAATTGGGGTGAGATTATGTTTCATTATGGTTTTAATTTGCATTTTTCTGATGATTACTGATGTTGAGCGTTTTTTTACATACCTGTTGCCTATTTGTCTTCTTTTGAGAAATGTCTGTTTAGATCTTTTGCCCACTTACTAAAAGTGATTATTTATTTCTTTTGATATTGAGTTGTTCAAGTCTCCTATATTCTGAATATTCATCTCTTGTAGACTGAATACTCTGAAAATATTTTCTCCTATTTAACAAGTTGTCTTTTCACTTTTGATTGTTTGCTGTGCAGAAGCTTTTCAGTTTAATATAGTCACATTTGTCTGTTTTTTGACTCTATTGCCTGTGCTTTTGAGGTCTTAGCCATGAAGTCTGTGCCTAGACCAATGTCCTGTAGCATCTACTCTGTGTTTTCTTCTAGTAGAAGTATCCTTTGGGTCTTAGGTTTAAGTGTTGACCCCATTTTGACTTGATTTCTATTTATGGTAAGAGATGGGCATCTGGCTCATTCTTCTGAACATGAATATTTAGTTTTGCCAGCACCATTTACTGAAGAGGGTATCCTTTCTCCAGTATATATTCTTGGTGATTTTGTCAAAGATCACTTGACTATAAATATATGAATTTATCTCAGGGTTCTATATTCTGTTCCATTTGTCTATGTATCTGTTTTTATACCAGTCACATGTTGTTTTGGTTATGGTAGCTTTGTAGGATATTTTAAAATCAGGTAGTGTGATGCCTCCAGCTTTATTCTTTTTTTCTCAGATTGTTTTGACTATTTAGGCTCTTTTGTGATTCTATACAAATTTCAGGCTTTTGTTTTTCTATTTCTGTGAAGAATGTCATTGGTATTTCAAGAGATTGCATTAAATCTGTAGATTGCTTTGAGTAGTATGATCATTTTAACAATATTTTGATAATAACACTTTTAAAAAAGGAGTTGGCAGAATGCTGGTAAAATGTTAACTAGTGGCTGCTAACCTGGGCAGAGAAAAACTCACGGTTGTTCCAATGAGGAAAGTAGCATCTCCCTCCTTTTACTCAGGACCTTCTTATGGAAGAAGATTCCTGAGTTGCGAGTTTTCAAAATTACTCCTACTCTCAAACAAAAATAAAAAAGAAGGAAAGGTGCAACTGTTTCTGAGGTTTTAGGAAAAACTGGCAGGGTATAATGCAAACATGAGTACTGTCTCTAGAGATCTGTAGTCACCCAGTCACTACACTTCCCCAAAGTGAAGGTGTTTCATTCCACTAAGGTGAAGATGTTTCAACTCAGCCTTCCTTTCAGTAAAAGGAACGTACCCTTCAACACACAGACTTTCCCTCTAAAGGAAGTCTTTCTGATTTTCTTAATCACCTCTCTTTGTTCTCTCTAACTGCCTAAGACAAGTGGGAGGGTCAGGATCCCATTATTGCCTGGGACAGGCTCATTCATTCACAACCGTAAGACTTAGGCCCATGGAGATGTTCTAACTACTAACTGTATAAATTAGGTATCAGATATGGGTGATTAACACAGAGGATGTACATCCTACGTATGTGTATGCTTTAAATACAATTGGATTTTCTGTTTTGTCCTTTTTAGTCACTACAATGTTATTGTCCCTAAAGTAACAAGTATTTTCATTTTATGCGCTATTACTGTTCTAGTTAAAATGCCCTTTCTAGCATGGTAGCGCTCACCTGTAGTCCCAGCTACTTGGGAGGCTAGCCACGAGAATCACTTGAACCCAGAAGGCGGAGTTTGCACCGAGCCAAGATTGCGCCACTGCAATCCAGCCTGGGTGACAGAGCGCAACTCCATCTCAAAATAAATAAGTAAATTAATTAATTAAATTAAAAAATAAAGTGCCCTTAGGGGAAAAAAAGCTAAGAGACTCAAACATATTCAGGATGTTACCTAGCATTTAGACTCTTGAAAATGTACATATTAGCACTTGGAAATATATTTTTTAAAAAAATGATTAGCTGCCTAATTACAGATTTCACACATAATCTGTCATTGGCTAAATATGTGCTGACTGTCATTAAGCTGTTCGGTGAAAGAAAGATGAGTAGAGGGCTGGCCTGCTGCTCCTCTCAGAAGTACAAAGAGTTGTCTTTTAAAGGAAAACAAAAATTAAGAATACTATCTCTAGTATTCAGAATACTACTCACTTTTCAGAGTAGCTAAAATAACCCACAATTTAACTCCCTTTTGAGCCACTAACAAGTTATGACGGCAATTGATTTACTTTAAAAAATACAGATTTACTGGCCTGTTTTCAGATTTATTAAATCAAAATCTGCATGAATTGAATCTTGAAACTTTGTATTTTTTTTTTTTTTTTTTTGAGACGGAGTCTCGCTCTGTAGCCCAGGCTGGAGTGCAGTGGCCGGATCTCAGCTCACTGCAAGCTCCGCCTCCCGGGTTCATGCCATTCTCCGGCCTCAGCCTCCCGAGTAGCTGGGACTACAGGCGCCCGCCATCTCGCCCGGCTATTTTTTGTATTTCTTAGTAGAGACGGGGTTTCACTGTGTTCGCCAGGATGGTCTCGATCTCCTGACCTCGTGATCCGCCCATCTCGGCCTCCCAAAGTGCTGGGATTACAGGCTTGAGCCACCGCGCCCGGCCGAAACTTTGTATTTTTAACACCCTTCCCAGTGAGTCTTATGCCACAAGCATACCATTTCTCTATTTGGAAACCACTGAAACTTAATCAATGGTCTTCAAGATTTGACTGCCATTGGCCAACAGTGTGACCTCAGTCAAGTCACTTCATCTCTTAGGCTCTTATTTTTTGCATCTGCAAAGTTTACACTAAATAATCTCTAAAATGTTCTCCAAATCTGTGTCCTATAATGAGTCTATATAGGGCAATTCAAAAGCAAATGGCTTTGAATAAGATTGAGAATGTGATAATAATAGCTTACGTTTGAGTAGCACTTCAGAATTTTAAGATGCTTCCACTTTATATACCTCATCTGAGCCTGATAGCATTGAAAGGAGAAAAGGCAAGCATTACTATGATTTTCTTACAGATGAAAAAAAGCCTCTTAGGTTTAGTGTAAAAAAGAAAAGAAAGAAAGAAAGGGATGCTTTCAAGGTTAAATAGTAAGTGAGGTGCTAGGCTAGAATCCTGGTCTCTAAATAACTTCACTTTTCCATATTCACATGCATTTTTATCTGACAATAATCAAAGTAACACTATAAAATCAGTGTCACCGAAATTTTACTTTTGTCTTGTATGTTTCTAGAAGAAGGTAAAAACACAATCTAGAAAGTGGTGACTGCATTTTCAAAATTAAAGTATTTAAATTCAAATTATGAACTTTTCTTAACCACTATTCTCCAATCACCTATTCCTTTGCAGCAAAGACAATATCATGCACTACTAAAATAATTTCACATTTTTTCTGGTAACACAGCTAAGCTATTTTCGCCAGCATCCTTGTGGTTAGGATAGGGCTCTGGGACTGGCTTCTGGCTAATGAAATATGAGGATAAGTGACATCCAGCACTTTCAAAGCAGATCTGTAAAAGTCTCCTGGCTCCCTCATCCATTCTGTTTCCTGCTTCTGTAGTGACTTTGGAGACCACAAGTTGAAGACAGCAGAGCTATTAGAAGGAGACAATCTGCCGCCTTTCATGAATGTAAGGAGCAGCAACCAACATTTCCACTCCCAACTCTGTCAATTCCGTTGGACTATATCATCAGCGAACAATAAACTTCTATGGTGTTAAACTACTGAGATTTTGAAGTGGTTTGTTACAGCAGTTAAGCTGCCTTGATTAATAACGTCCTTAAATTATGTTCATTGTTTTTCCAATTTTTCTCGCTATTAGTTGGTAATTTATATACTCCATTTATAGTGTTACAAATGATTTCTCTGGAAATTACACATTCATCCTTGACTTATTGATATTTTTGCTTTCTTCACAAACAAAGCAAGTACTTTAGAAAACTTTTTAAGTTCTTTTATACTCTATTGTTTTTGAAAATTTTAATAATATTCTCTCTCTCATCATACAGTCCTTGACTTACAATGGCTCAACTTAACAACAAATCAACTTACAAGTTTTCGACTTTATCATGGGTTTACCAGGGTATTAAATGCATTTTCAACTTGCAATATTTTCTACCTGTGTATATATATACAGATGCCCCGATGGGGTTATGTCCCAAAGAACCCATCATAGGTAGAAAATGCAAGATTATTGCATGTATACATACATATATATGTAAATATATGTATACATATAAACACACATATATATGTATTTACATATCATATATACATACACATATACATATACATGCACATGTATATACAGTCATGCATCACTAAAAGACAGAGATACCTGCTGAGAAACACGCTGTTAGGTTATTTTTGTCATTATGTAAGTATCACAGAAGGTACTTACACTAACTTGGTGTAGCCTGCTGCATACCTAGGCTATGTGCTACAGTCTATTGCTCCTGGGCTAAAAACCTATATGGCAGGTTACTGCACTAAATATTGTAGGTAAATGTAACACAATGCTATATATTTGGATATCTAAATATATCTAAACAGAGAAAACATACAGTAAAAATAAGGTATAATATTATGGGACCATTGTTGTATACGCAGTTGATTATTGACCAAAATATTGTTATGTGGCACATGAGTTAACACAAAATCCCACAAGACATTACTATTGTTTCATATAATCAATATTCACTTAGATTGATCCACGTATTTATTATTTTCATTGATTTTTCATTCATTTTGCAACTGTCACTTTTCTCTAGGATAATTTTCCTTCTCCCTAAAGAATATTCTTTAGAATTTTTTAAAAATAGGCCGGGCGCGGTGGCTCAAGCCTGTAATCCCAGCACTTTGGGAGGCCGAGACGGACGGATCATGAGGTCAGGAGATCGAGACCATCCTGGCTAACACGGTGAAACCCCGTCTCTACTAAAAAATACAAAAAACTAGCCGGGCGCGGTGGCGGGCGCCTGTAGTCCCAACTACTCGGGAGGCTGAGGCAGGAGAATGGCGTGAACCCGGGAGGCGGAGCTTGCAGTGAGCTGAGATCCGGCCACTGCACTCCAGCCTGGGCGGCAGAGCCAGACTCCGTCTCAAAAAAAAAAAAAAAAAAGAATTTTTTAAAAATATAGATCTGCTTCCCTAGTGTCTGTGAGGATGTTAGAAAAAAATATATATTTTATGTAGATCTGCTGGTGGCAAAATATATCTGGTATTTGTTTTGTTTTGGTGAGAAAATTTATTTGACCTCTGTTCTTGAAGAATATAGAATTCTAGATTGAAACTTATTTTCTTTAAGCCCATTGAATATATTTCTCATCTTTCTGTTGCTGTTGAGAATCAATTCTCAATCTAACTGTTTTCCTTTGATTTTAATCTGTTCTTTCTCTGCGGCTGCTTTACAAATTGTTCTCTATTAGGCCTCAGAAATAACACTGCACATCTACAATCATCTGATCTTTGACAAACCTGACAGAAATAAGCAATGGGGAAAGGATTCCCTATTTAGTAAATGGTGTTGGGAAAACCAGCTACCCATATGCAGAAAACTGAAACTAGACCCCTTCCTACACCTTATACAAAAATTAACTCAGGATGGATTAAAGATTTAAAAGTAAGACCTAAAACCATAAAAACCCTAGAAGAAAACCTAGGCAATACCGTTCAGGACATAGGCATGGGCAAAAACTTCATGACTAAAACACCAAAAGCAATGGCAACAAAAGCCAAAATTGACAAATGGGATCTAATTAAACTAAAGAACCTCTGCACAGCGAAATAAATTATCGTCAGAGTGAACAGGCAACTTAAAGAATGGGACAAAAGTTTTGCAATCTATCCATCTGTCAAAGGGCTAATATCTAGAATCTACAAGGAACTTAAACAAATTTACAAGAAAAAAATCCCATTCAAAAGTGGGTGAAGGATATGAACAGAAACCACAATGAGATACCATCTCACACCAGTTAGAATGGCATCATTAAAAAGTCAGGAAACGGCCGGGCGCGGTGGCTCAAGCCTGTAATCCCAGCACTTTGGGAGGCCGAGACGGGCGGATCACGAGGTCAGGAGATCGAGATCATCCTGGCTAACATGGTGAAACCCCGTCTCTACTAAAAATACAAAAAACTAGCCGGGCGAGGTGGCGGGCGCCTGTGGTCCCAGCTACTCCGGAGGCTGAGGCAGGAGAATGGCGTAAACCCGGGAGGCGGAGCTTGCAGTGAGCTGAGATCCGGCCACTGCACTCCAGCCCGGGCTACAGAGCAAGACTCCGTCTCAAAAAAAAAAAAAAAAAGTCAGGAAACAATAGATGCTGGAAAGGATGTGGACAAATAGGAATGCTTTTACACTGTTGGTGGGAGTGTAAATTAGTTCAACCATTGTGGAAGACAGTGTGGCAATTCCTCAAGGATCTAGAACTAGAAATATCATTTGACTCAGCGATCCCATTACTGGGTATATACCCAAAGGATTATAAATCATTCTGCTACAAAACACATGCTCACGTATGTTTATTGCAGCACTGTTCACAATAGCAAAGACTTGGAACCAACCCAAATGCCCATCAATGATAGACTGGATAAAGAAAATGTGGCACATATCCACCATGGAATACTATGTAGCCATAAAAAAGAATGAGTTCATGTCCTTTGCAGGGACATGGATGAAGCTAGAAGCCATCATTCTCAGCAAACTAACAGAGGAACAGAAAACCAAACACCACATGTTCTCATTCGTAAGTGGGAGTTGAACAATGAGAACATATGGGCACAGGAAGGGAACATCACACACTGGGGCCTCTCGGGGGTGGGGGGCTAGGGGAGGGATAGCATTAGGAGAAATACCAAATGTAGAGGATGGGTTGATAGGTGCAGCAAACCACCATGGCATGTGTATACTTATGTAACAAACCTGCACGTTCTGCACATGTATCCCAGAACTTAAAGTATAATTTAAAAAAAAAAAAGTTGTTCTCTGTTTTTAGCTTCTTCCTTTCTTTGCTTTTATTTTTTCTCTTGTTCTTTTTTTTCTCGTTTTGTTTTTTCCCTCTCACATTTCTTCTTTCCTTAATTTTACGTGTGCTTAACTGTGGATTTCTTCTTGTTTATTCTACTTGAGATTTGTTGGCCTTCTTGAGTCTATGGCTTAATTTCTTTCATTGGTTTTGGAAAATCCTCAACCATTACTTTTACAATTATTGCTTTTAAAATTTTCTCTCCATTTTTGGGGGGACTCCAGCTAAACATGTGTTAAGCCTCTTTATTTTCTTCTGGGACTCCAACTAAGATGTGTTAGACCTTTGATGGCATTATTTTTCTGCATTCCCTCATCGATATTTTCCCACTGTTAGACTTTTCGTACTTCATTCTGAATAATTTCTTCTTACATTTTATTTTACCAATTTTCTCTTTAGTTGTTTCTTTCTTTTTTTTTTTTTTTTTTTTTGAGACCGAGTCTTGCTCTGTCACCCCATTTGGAGTGAAGTGGCGCAATCTCGGCTCACTGCAACCTCTGCCTCCTGGGTTCAAGCAATTCTCCTGTCTCAGCCTCCTAAGGAGCTGGGATTATAGGTGTGTGCCAGCACGCTTGGCTAATGTTTGTATTTTTAGTAGAGATGGGGATTTCCCCATGTAGGCCAGGCAGGTCTCGAACTTTTGTCCTCAGGTGATCTGTCTGCCTGGGCCTCCCAAAGTGCTGGGATTACAGGCATGAGCCACAACGCCTGGCCCAATTGTTTCTTATCTGCTATAAAGCATATTTATTGATTCATTTTTGGTTTGATTCTTTTTTTCTTCTTCTTTTTTTTTTTTTTAGACGGAGTCTTGCTCTGTTACCCAAGCTGGAGTGCAGTGGTGAGATCTTGGCTCACTGCCACCTCCGCCTCCCAGATTCAAGTGATTCTCCTGCCTCAGCCTCCTATGTAGCTGGGACTACAGGCACGTGCCACCACGCCTGGGGCTGATTTTGTTTTGTATTTTCAGTAGAGACAGGGTTTCACCATGTTGGCCAGGCTGTTCTCAAACGCCTGACCTCAGGTAATCTGCCTGCTTCGGCCTCCCAAATTGCTGGGATTACAGACGTGAGCTACTGTACTTGGCTTGATTATTTAAAAAATTGTTATAACACTATGGTTTCTAGCTAGATGCCAAAATTCTCATTTGAACTTTATTTCATAACAAGCATAGTCTGTGGCCTTAGGTTTATAATAAGCACAGCCTTATGGTCTGTGTCTGATAATTCAAAATTATTACCATAGGTCTCTTTCTGTTGCTTATTTTTTCTGTTGATTCTTGCTCTCAGTGTTTGCTTTTTTTATGTGACAAGTTATCACTATATGCTGGATGTTATATTTGAAAAATTATAAGTAGAAGCAGGTTTGGACCAAGATGTTATCCTTCTCCAGAAGAAATTTTTATGTATTCCTGACAGGTATCTAGAGACATTTTCCATCTGGGATCACTGTAATCCAGTTTAAGAATTTAGGATTTTCTCATTTTTTGAAACCTGCCCATAGGCTGTCATAGAACTAGTTTATTTCTGACTCACCCTTATGCTAAAGATGTACTCTTTCAGTATTTCATTGTAAATTGAGTGGGGTTTATCAGGATTCCCACCCTTGGTAGGTCCTGGATTTGAGCTACTTCCATGAAACTAACTAAACCTCAGCTTGGACTTTCAGATGACTTTTATTTTTAAAAAATAAACTGTATTGTGTATATTTGAGGTTTATAGCATGATGGTATGGAACACACATAGATAGTAAAATGGTTACCACAGTGGAGCAGATTAATATACCTATTATCTAATACTGTTACATTTTGTGACAAGAGCAGTTAAAATCTACATATTTAACAAAAATCCCTAATACAATACAGTTTTATTAACTATAGCCCTCATGTTCTACATTAGATCTCTAGACTTGTTCATCCTGCATGTCTGCTACTTTGTCTTTTCTTTTTGTCTTTTGAGATGAATTCTTACTCTGTCGCCCAAGCTGGAGTACAGTGATGAGATCTTGGTTCACTGTAGCCTTAGTCTTCCAGGTTCAAATGATTCTTCTGTCTCAGCCTCCCTAGTAGCTGGAATTATAGGTACGTGTTACCATGCATCGCTAATTTTTGTATTTTTTGTAGAGATGGAGTTTCACCATGTTAATCAGACTGGTCTCAAACTCCTGGCCTCAGGTGATCTACCCACCTCGTACTTTGTTTTTTCTTAATCAATAAATCCCCATGGGGAAAAAAAAACAACCTCTTAGGTTTACCTCTTTGGATTTTCATTTTCTCCAAAATTTTAGTCTGACATTTCTTCTCTTTTTTTGTGAAAGAGTTGATATAATATTATTAATATAATTGATATTATTGATATAATAAGTGGCATGGCCTGGAATGAATGCAGCTCTACCTGACTCCAACCTATGCTGTTAACTATATTTTCATGCCTTCTCCCAAAATTTGTTTCTCATGTACATTTTTCTGTACATATTTCCAAAACCAATTTCAGGCACTTTTCGTCACCTATATCATAATGTGGATTAAAATACAATCAAATGAAAACAACCATTTAAAGTTAATTTGCAATAAACAGTATAAGCCAGGGATAGAATGCTATAATGACATGGTAAGTTTTGGCATTAGAGAGACATATGTTTGACCCTTAGCTTGATCTAACTGCTTTTGACCTTGAGCAAGTTGCTTTGTCCTCTCTGAACTGCAGTTTTATCTTTTATAAGGACAGGTGAGATCCAACTTGCCAGACTCATACAATGTACCAATGTTGCCAAAGTATACTTCACTTACTTTAGGTCATAAAGGATGCCTTTTGCTTTTGTGCTCCATCATCTCAGAAAGTATTTCAGAGCAAGAGCTCACAATGTTTCTATCACTATGAAAATATTCTAAATTCAGGTTTTCGGGAAACATCACATTATCTTTCACAAGATTTATGGATCTAATTTATTGATCTTCTTTTGCAGTTTACACTAGCTTCAGTGATTAAGAATATAAGTGAATAAATTACTTAAAAAGAGGCAACAATGTGTTCTATAGAAATAGAAATATCTGTATTCAAAGGGGATTAAATGACTTTTTAAAAATTTAACTGGTTTATGTTTATTTTTCTACTTTTTAATTATTTTATTTTATTTTATTTTTAAGTATTTACTTCTGGCCTTACTGAATCATATATTTAATTATTTTCTTTAAAAAATTTTTGTAGAGATCGTAAGGGGGGGGGGGTCTCGCTATGTTTCCCAGGCTGGTCTGGAACTCCTGGCCTCAAGTGGCCCTCATGTTGAGATTACAGGCATAAGCCTTTGTGCCCATGAGTCATATACTTATTTTTAAAACTAGTCTTTGATTAACCTCCTTGAGTGAATTTTATAGTGACTTAAAAATGCTCAAAACTAACAGAGAATCTGATTCATGTTATAAGATAGATCTTGTGATAAAAAAAAGAATAGAAGAACCACAGTTTCTTTCTGAAGTTTTCTGAAGCAAAAACAATGTGAGCATTTATTTTTGCAGAGAGGCTAACAATGTATGTAAGAGAGGAGTTCAGTTTCAGGAGGAAGAATCACTTTCTACTTTCTCATCTTTAGGAACAATTCCTCAACAACAAAATAACTGACAAAAATTTGGCAGACCATTGTTCCTGACTGAAGAACAAATAAGAACTGGAGCTCAATTTGAGGGAAATAGCATCATAGATCACTGAATGAAAACCATTCTTAGAGGCTGGGTGCGGTGGTTCATGCTTATAATCCCAGCACCTTGGGAGGCTGAGGTGGGAGAATCACTTGAGCCCAGGAGTCAAGACCAACCTGGACAACATAGTGAGACCCTGTCTCTACAAATAATAATAATAATAATAATAATAATAAATTAACCAGGTGTGGTGGTATATGCGCCTGTAGTCCCAGCTTCTCAAGAGGCTGAGGTGGAAAGATAATTTGAGCCCAGGATGTCAAGGCTGTAGTGAGCTGTGATTTTACCATTGCTTTCCCAGCCTGGGTGAGAGAGTGACACCTTCTCTGAAAAAAGAAAAGAAGAGAGGAGAAAAGAAAAGAAAAGAAAAGAAAAGAAAAGAAAAGGGAAAGGAGGGGAGGAGAGGGGAGGGGAGGGGAGGGAAGGGAAGGGAAGGGAAGGGACAGAAAAAGAAAAAGAAAAAGAAAAGAAAACCATTCTTAGTAATTTTGTACCTGTGGTCTTTTTGCTCTTACACCCTTATTTACTTCATAACTGTCTCTGACTTTAAGAGGTCTGAAGAAGACATGAGTTTTACAATCACTTATCTCCTTTCCACTCTTGCAGATTTTGGAAACCCTGGAGCCCTGAATCTAATCTATAAATTCTACAAAATTTCCTGAAACACTTGACTCACACTTATCTTCTTGTCCCACTCCATCTTCTCTCTCTTTGTCTCTGTCTATGACTCTCTCTCTCTCACACACACATACACACACACACACACACACACGCACACACCCTTCTCCTTTCCCATTTGTCTCAGAAATTTAGGAGGGAAGAATGGTGACAGTGTTAGTTACTATTTCAGAGCAACTGTAATGCTGAAATTTGGTACTGTTATCTTGGGTGGGAAGACGCTATGGTTACAGCCATGACTAAAGCTATGGTGTGACTTGGGAAGTTGTTTTCTCCTCCTGATTATCCCTACCCCCTCCAAGAAAAGCTTCCTGGTCCTCTTGTCCTGCTGGGAATTGGACAAAAATTCTAAGGAGCTGATCCTTTTAGAGGATCCTCAAACTTAATTTTGATTACAGCCCAAGACTGGAATCAATGCTATTTATTTCTTTTGTCATGACTCCTTCATTTAACAAATTTATTGAGTAACTTTTTTGTTGTAGGCATTGTGCTAGGAGTTTGCAGTATATGAATATATAGTGTTAAACAAGACAGGCTCATATCCTCATGGAATTTAAAGTCTAGAATAGAGATTGGCAAACTTTTTGTTGTTGTTGTTGTTTTTTGAGACAGAGTCTCACTCTCTTGCCCAGGCTGGAGTGCAGTGGTGCAATCGTGGCTCACTGCAACCTCCACCTCCCAGGTTCAAGTGATTCTCCTGCCTCAGCCTCCAGAGTAGCTGGGATTACAGGTGCTCGCCACCATGCCCGGCTAATTTTTGTATTTTTAGTAGAGATGGGGTTTCACCATCTTGGCCAGGCTGGTCTCGAACTCCTGACCTTGTGATCCACCCACCTCAGCCTCCCAAAGTGCTAGGATTACAAGCGTGAGTCACCATGCCCAGCCTTTTTTTTTTCTATAAAGAGGCAGATAGTAAATACTTTTGGCTTTGAAGCTACGTGGTCTCTGTTGCAGATACTCAACTCTGTCATGGTAGTGCACAAGTAGCCACGGACAATACATAAATGGGTGAGTGCAACCGTGTTCTAATAAAACTTTATTTATGGGCACTGAAATTTGAATTTCATGTAATTTTTATTTGCTACAAAATGTCATTCTTTTGATTTTTTTCAACCATTTACTTTTGTAAAAATCATTCTTAGTTTGCAGGCCATATAAAAACAAGTGGCAGGCCTGATTCGGCCCATGGGTCACATTTTACCAACTCCTGGTTTAGAAGGAAAGACAGACATTAACAAACAATCATTTTGACAAATGCATGGTTGCAAACTGTGATAAATGCTGTGAATAACAAGTACAGAATGGTAAAGTATACCAAGGGGCCCAGTCTACATAGAGGGGTGACGAACTGATGTTTAGACTGAGGTCTGAGGCACAAATGGGAATTATTTCACTCATTCAGCCATGCGTGGCTTGGAAGCACTTGCCAAGACATTTTTTGGCAATCTATAATTATTTTAGTGTTTTGATCCACTCTACAATTCATCCAAACTTTTGGCCCTTTGTCTGCGCCTCACGGAATTTGACTCTCTTTTCTTTGCCAGAAGGCAGCATCAATATGTGAGGGGTTGAATCACAGTTAGAACTTCAGTAGAGCCAGTAATAAATTTACAGTATGTTTTGATCGACCATGAGATTATGAGGCTGGTTTGGAAATAGCACCCTTGTAGAATATTGAAGATACTAAATCTGATCATTTTTCTTTGCACTTACAACACTGGCCTCAGTTGTTCGTTTTTGATTTTGGATTATTTTTGTTTTGTTTTGTCAGTTACTAGACATTAACAAAAGCTAATATTTGAAATAGAGGATTGCTGTAAAAGAGATCAAAGAAACAAAACATACAATAGACCACCTTTAAACCAATAACCAGGGAGAAACATGCTCATTTGTTTTAATTTCCACAGTGTCATTGCTATTCCATAGGATTTCTGCCCACCTTCAATGCTGAGCATAATGACTCACTGGGCAGGGAATCAATAGGCTTCATAGTTAACATGGGTCTGCTAAAATGCCTCTTGTGCCCACCTTTCATAATGGGCTGGCTGCTCTTTGGCAATCAGCAAACTGCAGAAACAATCCTATCCAATATGAGTCACTCAGAACTGAGACTCTCCCCTGGGAGTCTCCTTTATTTGTTACGCATGTTTCTTGTGGTTGTTGTTTTGAATCCTTTGAAATTATGCTTTTATGCTAAAAATGCCACTGATTATTTTAGTCTTCAAATGATGTGAACTAGGCCTGTGTCCTGGAAAACTTAGACAGTTGCCAGGTTAATCTGAAACTTAGCAACTTGAAATAGGTTATTCTCCCAAACAGAACTCCTGGGAAGACCAAGTCAGTAGATACAAACTGCAAATATCTCTGTGGAAACAGTATGTCTTAGTTTGTATCAGGTATTGTGATACATATTTACACATATTATTTAATTAATCTTCACAACAAAAAATAGTCAGTGAGTTATTGAAGTATGATGATGAAGAGCAGGGACTTTGTTCTAAACTACCTGGGTTCAAGGACTAACTCTACCTGTTGGTAGTTATGTGACCTTGGACAGTAATATTCTGTGCCTTCGTTTCTTCATTTATGTAATCAGGATAACCCCTAAACAGTAGTTGTGATGATTACAGGAGACAATTTTAAAAGTGCTTGCTGCAGAATCTGTTAAATGGTAAGCACAGCTATTATCTTTACTTAACAGATGAAGAAACTAAGGTTCAAAGTGTTTATCTGATTTGCCCAAATTCACATAGCCAGTAAGTGGGAGCGCTAAGATTTGAACTCAGTTTGACTCTAGGGTCCTTCAACATCACAACCACATTATCATCTTCATCACTATTGCCCTCATTATTATTATCTATAATTAATGGTCTTAGTAACAAGCCAAAGGAAATCCTTGCCAGGCATACAATGTGGGGTGTGTGCACAAGGCTGCAGAGAATTATTTTTAGTCACAATCACAGACAGGAAGAAAAATCACTACAAGTATGAGGAACTTTGAATACAAAGTTATCAAGATCTGTAGTCTACACATTTGTTGTGAAAGATTAACCACCATCACCAACCTCTCCTTGTACTGTGGAAATAGATAATTAAAAGATTCATATAAAATAATTTATCTGTTCACAAAAACTATTCACTGGAGTACAATCACAATTGAGCAACAACAATAACAACAAAAAAACTGAAATTTTTAATGTGACTCTTAAACCAGGGCCCTTTGACAACTAGTATACTTTTGAATAGGCTGAAAGGCCATGAACTCCTAGAATTTGTGTACAATATTTAGGAAGTGTAAGTTTAAGTGTGTTTTTCTGGGGAGAGAGGCTATGATCATCATTAGATTCTCATAGGGGTCTGTGACTCCATAAAGTTTAAGAACCACTAGTGGCCGGGCGCGGTGGCTCAAGCCTGTAATCTCAGCACTTTGGGAGGCCGAGATGGGCGGATCACGAGGTCAGGAGATCGAGACCATCCTGGCTAACCCCGTGAAACCCCGTCTCTACTAAAAAATACAAAAAACTAGCCAGGAGAGGTGGCGGGCGCCTGTAGTCCCAGCTACTCGGGAGGCTGAGCCAGGAGAATGGCGTAAACCCGGGAGGCGGAGCTTACAGTGAGCTGAGATCCGGCCACTGCACTCCAGCCTGGGCGACAGAGTGAGACTCTGTCTCAAAAAAAAAAAAAAAAAAAAAAAAAAAAAAAAAAAAAAAAAA